>NC_090939.1:124148333-124228333 GCF_040938575.1 Ambystoma mexicanum | reverse complement strand
TTTAATGATCATTTACATATTTCCATTTTTTTATATTTTGTATATATTTTGTTAACTGAAAAATGCTCCTGAAGTGCATTTGCATTTAGTTGTAAGCTAATTGAAAATGATTCATGATAAAAAAATAAAAGTGGTTAGATGGCAGGTAGCCACCACATCAGCATATTACAGGTCTTCACCTGAGACTCTAATAAGATAGTTATTAATCTTTGTTAAGTCATTCAGGCAAAATAACCAATTTCTCATTTTAATGATAAGCTCATTAGATAATATAGACCTTTGGATAACGTACGTATACATTTCCACGTTGTCTTCAAGGTCATTATTTGTGTACTATCTTCACTCTTGCATCCAGCATCCACTTGAAAAGTAAAAATGAAATAATAATACTACACATAACAAATACACTATACAATTTCTGTATTTGTGTTTCATTATATAGTAAAGGGATCATCAATATTAAACTTCCAAGAACCCATGCCTAAGAAGGCAACATGTAACAACAGAGCCAGCATGTGTCTTTATTGCCAGTTAAAATAATTGCCAATGACCCTGCTTTTAACCAATTTCAATTTGTAGGAACCTACATTTTTTTATAAACATGTTCATGTTCTGAAAGTCTTTGAACATGAAAGTTAAACACAATTATTACTACAAGCAAGGCCTCAATATTTCACATTTCAAGAAGATTAATCTAACATTTGCATTCCAGACTAGTGTATGTGTATCACAATTTTCATGTGTTGACCTACGTTTCGGAGAAAGCCGAGAATGGATTTGTCTCTGGCATAGTATCCTTTTGAATTGAACCTGCTTGAAGCACCGACTACCAGATTCTCTGAGGCGTGTCTACTGAGTTAAATTAAACAGACCAGCTTGTTCATTCTCATGACATTTCTTTACAGGCTTGATTGTATTTCAAGCGTTGGAGGAAAGATTAGCCAAAGTCATAATACCTCCATGTTTAATAGAGATAATAAGGCTATTACCAGTAACACATTTTCCATTAGAATGTCACTGGTCTGTATGTGAAGACTTTTAGTAACATTTCTATTTGTAATGCAGTCTGACAAACTCAGAGGGTGGCTTAGCTCAGTTTATGCATATGGCACAATTCCAAAAAGAAACTAGAAAACAAATAAAGTGAATTAGCAAAGATGTGCATATGCATGTGGTTAAAACCTTCAATGGTGTACGTGAGAAGTACATTTGGAAGACAGATTAAATATAACTAAGAGTTGCATGGAAGTAAAACAATTAAAATCCAACAATATCGGACAGGAAAAAACTAAATGGGGTGGTGATCTTAACCCATATACATGATAAGCTCTTTCATTGAGGCTAACATGTACAGTTAAGACTTTTAAAAACCCATATTTAGCATTGGTATAAAAGCAAACTCATACTCAGCAGCAAGAATACAATGGAAACTAAAACACAATCACAAGAAAAAATAAGAGGGGGCACTACATAGCAAGAAAGAACATTTGTGAATATCTTAAGTAAATCAATGTAATCCTGCATCACTTCAGACGATCCATAAGGTGTGAGCTAATTCAGCCAGACACGTTTGAGAAAAAACAACTGTTGCTGAATGTTGACACGTTGAAATGAATCAATCTTCACCTGAACACCATTTAAAATATTGGTATCCACAATCAAAATGAATGTGAACAATTTAACTTAATGAGATGTGTCATTGAAACGGGAACATCTTTTACACAAAACGAATGTGTTTAATAGAATTTCAATTCAGCAAATATGCATTTCTTGAGGAGTAAAAACATCTTTATGTGATGGGTCATTTAAAAGTATCTAACCTGATTTTATATCCCTATTACATTTTTTTAAATACAAAAATATTTTACTGTAAAGTATGTTTAATGGTAACAAACAAATATGAAATCAAATTATTTTCAACGTATTCCCAAAATGTATGTGTTAGTGGAAAACATCAATTCCATCAACAACATGTTCTTTTTATTAACAGATTAAGACATTTTATTAAGAGATTTCTAATTAAGAGATTTTCTTGAGGACAGAATCTGGATTTTCCTTAATTCCAACAAGAATTTGTCATCAAATCTTTATTATGAATAATTCAAACTTTAGGGTGACAGTGTCTAGGACGGGCACAGTAAACTCAAAACATTGATCATGTAAGATAGGGTCTGAAATGGGGGTTATTGTGCAGTTGTTTTCCTGTTAAGCTTGTGTTACATGGTTTCATAGCAGCTTCCATCTAAGAGAAGAGTGAGAGTTTAGCGTAAACCATAATCACATATTTCCTGTGAAAGGAAAGGGTGAAATGTCTCCATTTGTTGCAAGGTATAATTGAACATCACATATTTAAGAGGGTGTTGCAAAGCCATAGGGAAACTATCTTGTTTGCAGCTTTGAGATCACTGATGGCCAGCCTCACTTCCTCGCTGCCGTTGACATGTTTGCACTGTTTTGAACCCATGGACCTATTCAAGCTTTGACAACCTATTTGAGTGGATTCCATGAAGAGACCAGGAGTCATTATAGATGTAATACTCATCAGTCAACCTAGAGTGTGACCGGCAGTAAACACCTGGGACTGCCGTTTTCATTGTTTTAAGAGAAAGCAATCTTCATCTTTTTTTCAGTAATTGTCCCTCTAGCTTTCCACCACACAATGCAAATAGCTTGTTAGAGAGGGCATCCTTTACTATGTACATTCTGCTAACCAAATTTCAATTTAACTATCAAAGAAAGGAATGCAGCTGGTCCTCTTAGCTCGCATATATACACCCTATTAGTACCCCGGCGAGAGACAATCAGAATGAAACAAGCATTCTGATTGGCTCTCATCAGGTCCATACCCGGCCGGGAATCCCTCCGTCGGGATTCCACGGCCTTTTTCCCCGGCGAGGGGCGTGGCAACCCCTCAGCCTATGGGGAGGCTCGAAGCGGGTCCTCTCCGCGGCTGAGAGGCTGCCTTCGCCCCCCGCCCGGGACTCGGGTAAGTATTTTTTTTTCTCCCTTCCCTCCCCTCCCTACCACCCGCCCCCCCAACTTACCCTCTTGTTTCTGCGTCCCCGGTGGTGGACGAGGAAAGTCTCCAGCCGTGTGGAGACTCGGAGCGGGGCCATCCCCGCTCCGCGCCTCCACACGGCTTGGGCTTTCCTCGTCCCCCACCGGGGACGCAGGTACTTTTTTTTTTTTCCCTCCCAACCCCACTTACCTTTTTCTTGATCCTTTTTTGGGAGCGGACGCGCTGGGAACACATGTGTTCCCAGCGCGTCCACTCCCGATGACCACCATGGAAAGGGAAACCCCACTCCGTTTTCCCTTTCCATGGCGGCGGCCATTTTCTTGGCCGTTTCTTTTTTTCTGTCCCAAAACGCAGCAGCGTTTCGGGACAGAAAAAAATTGCTTTTAGTACCCCGGTCATGCAAATATTGCGGGCCGGGATACTAATAGCAATATGACCCTCGCGGCGGGGGCATTAACGACTCTGGTATTAACTATGGGCCCCGGGGCATTACCTGAGTCGGTAATGCCCCGCCGCTCGGGTCATATTGCTTAAATATGTACTGATCATACTTTTTTTTTCTGAGATCAGCGGTGGTGGCTGCTTGCAGAGACTCTGAAAGATGTTATGATATTGGTCTCACTAAATCAGCAATGTTAAACAGCCTCATATTAAGTCAAAGCTATACCATACAGGTACAAGTCTGGCAAAGAACTTTGGGATCACCTAAAACAGCTTGGTTAATTGCTTGTAAATTCAGACATTAAAATGCTAGGTGTGGAATATTCAACATTGGAAGAACAATTTCTAGGACTCTGCACAGCTGTGCAGCTCATCTTGCATTTATGCAATGATGTAAAATCATGTTGGTTTCAAAGATCAAACATTGCCCAATGGGATATTCCTTGTGCATCTGGTCCAGAAAGATGAAAAGTACAGACATGGAGAGCAGTTTAGTTGTGTTGTAATGTGATGGTGGGGCAGCACAAGTGCACTATATAAATAATTGTAATAACATAAGTTGTACCAATGCATTCATCACACAGATCAAGCATGCACCACACACACACATTCCAGGACAACAAATCTACCCTCATTGCTCGAACTCAACACAGTGCAAGATGGCATGGACAGTACTAACCTTTGCTTAAAGGATCATAACCAACGCGTTCATGTGTGACACAAAACAACAATCTTTCTCATGCCCACAAAGGTGGGCATTCCACCTTACACAGCCGAGATAGGGATCCACTGAGGCCTAATCTTTGGTTCAAGCATAGCCCTCTCTCCACAAGTAAACAAACTCATATCAAACAGCCACCAATGAGTTCAAATACTGAAAATGTGCCCATTAGTCTTTCAACCCTAGGTATCAGATCTTCATTCTAAGAGTGTTTGAGGACTTCAATAGCATGAATTCCAATGAATGACTCAGATCCAATTGATCTTTTTTTGAAAAATAAAAAGCAGATCAAAGGATACTTGACTAAAAGAAACATGGTCATACAAGTGAGGTAATGCCATGAATCCATTAGATCCCATTCCAGTAATAAACGAGTCTGAGAAATGTTGTATTATTCCCCGAGTCTACTGGGAATCTGGCCTAAAAAATGTATCTCATTAGGGAACCAAAGCTGTCCCAGGTCTTTACTGCCCATCACATTTTAGGTTCACTGATGAGTATCACATCCATCATTACTCCTAGTCTCTTCATGGAATCTACTTGAATAAACTGTCAAAGCTTGAATAAGTTCATGGGTTAAAAGCAGTGAAACATGTTGTAAGACACTTCCACACATTGGTCCACACTGGGGAATTAACTACCACTGACATTGTTTATTTGTTTGTTTGTTTGTTTGTTTGTTTGTTTGTTTGTTTGTTTGTTTGTTTATTTATTTAATATGGCACGCAAAACCCAGAGATAACAGGGTGCAACAGAGGACAGGAAAATAAGTTTACATAGAAGCTTGGTTGCAGGGTAAGAAATAGTTGAGTAGTAAGCAGAGCATTAGATTTCGTAGGATCTGTTAAGAGGGCATATATACAAATATACATACAGCATTTTACATTTCAGCAGGTCAGTTTATGTACATATATAAAGTGAGGTTGGCTAGGGGTGCAGGGGCACTGTTCAGTCATGGGGGTCGTTGGAGCATAACCAGGTGAGGGTGTTTCGCCTAAAGCTGTAGTAGGTTTGGTCAGTTCTGATGTTGCGAGGGAGGGCTTTCCAGTGTTGAGCTGCCCGCCCGCCCGTTTTCTTTTGTCTGAATTTGGGTACCTGTAGGCAGCAAGAGTTGGTCATCCTGGTGGGTCAGGTGGAGGTTTTTTTGACTATTCTGGTTGCAAGGTATGGGCGGCTGCGTTATTTAAGCATTTGAAGGTGAGAGATGCTGTTTTGAGTGAGATACGGTCGCAAATTTTGAGCCATTTGTGTTCTCTTCTCTTGTTGGATATGTGTTCTTTGTATGGTAAGTTAAGGGCTGTCCTGAGTGCGTCATTTTACAGAGTTTGAAGTTTGTCTGTTATGTATTTGTTGGCTCCTAGGTACATGGCATTACAATAGTCGAGTCTGGAAACTATTAGGGCATTGGCGATGGTGATGCAGCTAACCTATACAAAAAATAGGGTTGTTTTGGTAACGTTTTTCACCTGTGCGGTATTGGTGAGAGGGGCAGATTATATGGATGACGTATTCATCTGCCTCCTAACAGTGACATTGTGCCAGATTAATAGTTTGGCAATCTTTCCACCTGAACAACCAATCAATGGTATTACCATTGTGCATGTAGTAAGTGTGTGGTAACTTGAAGGGTCTACATTGTTCATAGTCCTTCCTTCCCTTCAGTTATTCCCCATTAATGGGGAAGTGACACATTACCGCATGCAGTAAAATCATATCTATTTTTGCTTCGCTGTTGAAGCGGTAAAACACGTGGTATTTCCAAATGCTGCAGGTTTTACTGTCTCCGCAATGCTCGTACCCAGGCAAAATGAATTGGGTTCTGCGGTGAACGGTGCCTTTTCCTCTACATCCTTCCATCCCCATTCCCCCATTATAGCTCTGATCTAACGCTGCACCTGTTTGCAGGTGGCACATTATGAAACACCATTAAATAACTCGAAAGATAAAAAGGCAAGTGTTAGACTGCAGATTGCCATTCTCTCTTTACAAATCTTTTGCCAGGAGGCCTAAAAGAGGACGCACAAATTCAATGAATTTACTTTTCTCGTAATGATTCGCCCTGTATTGCTAAAAGAAATATATAGCTTCTGCACAGTATGCAAAGCATGGCAGACATCTATAGAATGACGCAGTAAAGCTCCTGGGCCAAGTTGGATCTGTCAGGAAGAGCCCCCTTCCCACACTTACGGTGCTGCGGCAGCTCACTCATTAGCGAGGCTTCTGTTCCCTTGGAACTCAAATGGGAACAATTTCTGTCCAATCACTATCTGCACAATTTCTTTTTCAAAGTCACTTAATTTGCCAGCAGAGGGTTTGTGTTTGGGAAGTGCAGAAACTTCCTGCTACAGGGCTGCAATTAGAGTTAAGCACCCGCAGGCAGTAATCTCCTCCTCTCTCTTTCACTGTCATCTGCCGCTATGTCTTTCCGATTGCATGACTCTTTCTCCCTCACCGTCTTCCTTCTCATCAGTTCTTTTGTGCCTTTCTTTCTCTTGATGCCGCCATTTTGATTGTTCAGTTATTCTGTTAATTGAATCCTTTGCATGTCATGGCGGAAGCATCCCACCACCATCAGCCCGGGATGCATGACGGTTTAGCAAAACCATGTTGCTATCTCTCGTCCAATGTGGAAGAAAAAACCCTTCTGCAGAGCTGTACATCCAGGATGTTCCACTCTGCTTATTGTGGGGGTCTGCAAACTTTGGTTCTCCAGATGTTTTGGAGTACAACTCGCATCAACTCTAGCCGGCATACTCAATGGTAGGGGATTTGGGTGTTCATATTCTGAAACAAAATAAGCCTACCCAACAGAGAAATAGGTACCCAGTCTTTTCCGAAAGAATTTAGTCTGAAGGAGAATTTGGTAAATAAAAAAAGTGGGATGTCCTGCAGCTTGAAAGCCACCATGGGTGGTTTCTTGCTCATTAAGACTGCCTTGCAGCATTTCATGACAAGCGAAATCCTGAACATAAAGGTACAGAGAAGGAAGCTAGCTTTGTTGGGCCAGTTTCTTTATCTGTTTTTATGTTTCTTTCTTTGTTCTATACAATTTCAATACGATATAATAACACTACATCATATCTTAAGAAGATGACAAAGAAGAGGGTCAGGATATTAACAATATTTCACTTTCCCAGAATGACCAACCCCCTGAAACACACACAAACACACACATGTGGACACTAGTGAATGCACACACCCACACACACTGACCCACACATGCATACATACCCATGCACACAATAGTGTATGCACACAAACGCACTGACCAACACATGCATACACTAGTTCATGCACACACACATCAACCCACACATGCATGTAATAGTGCATGCACACACACCGACCCACAAATGCATACACTAACACACATGTGCACACACACATGCATACACTAGCACACACACACACACACACACTCACTCTAATGTATGCAGACACGCGCCCACACACAGACACACACACACACCCTATAGTGTATATTGGAAGCCAACAATTACTCTTCACCTTTCAATTGTCACATTGTTTGTTCCCATTCCAGGATGGTGTGAAGTGTGTGGGGTCGTGGTGGGTATTCACAGGCATAAAAAAGATACTGCAGATGGAACAATTACTCCCCAGTGGATCAGAAACGTGATAGTTCCCATCTCTTCTCAGAAATCCGCATCCACCATATCTCATTTTAGAAGGAGCCAAAAAAGATGAAAGACTCTGGGTGAGATATGCTAGGTCTCAGCACCAGGACTTCATGACCTTCTGCAAAGAGGGACCTCAGGGACATATGATTCAGGTAAAGATTGGGGTTCTCTACCCCCTCCATACTTCTCCCACATCCTGCCTTGTGCCATATCTCAAATCCTCTCTGACTACACATTTTCTGTCTCTCCCCCACTGTTTCAATACCCTGTTCCCTCCCTCTCTTCCAACTGCTCTCCCTCTCTTCCTCTCTCCCCTTCTTGCGCTCTCTCCTTTCTTGCCATCTCGCTCCCTCTCTCTCCCTGGGAAGAGTTAATGCCATCACGGTGTGCAGTGCCAGTTAGACAACCTCTTGCAATGAAGCCGGATTTGCTACTTCTACAGTCAACACGATGCCCTATACTGACACGCTGTTGGCAATACTCAAAGTGGCCATCTGGTTGTGCCTGGATGTTGTAGCTTCCCTCTCTAACCCTGATCCTCCAGTCTTATCTGAGCCCCTTTCTCGTCTCCACCCACTCAACACTCCTCCATCCCCACAACCAAGCCCTCTAGTAGACTGCCTTCTAAGTCTTTCCACTCTTCCAACTTCCAGTGCGCTACTCTGGCATTCAGGGGTTTAAGAGGACTAAAAATAACCAGGGTCAAACCCTGGCAGTCTCTAGAAAGGGCTCCTGAGCCGTGGCCCTGGTGGAGCCCACCCCACTAGCCTCAGCCATGCCGACACCTCAGAAGCCTGGGTAGCCAAAGTGCTGCCGAGTTACACGGACTGCCTGCAGATGTCAGAGCATCAGAAGTACTGGCGTCTGCAGACAGTGTAACCATGGCTTTAGGTAGCTAGATGACTTTGAAGCAGAAGGAGGGCTGGAGGGCCCAGTCTCTCCTTTGCATTCTGAGGACAGAGTCATCACACATCATGAAGCCTCGGTTAAAAGGCTTTATGCAGTGTTGGTCTCTTAAATTGGAAACAAAAGGAGAGACTGGACCCTCCAGCCCTCCTCCTGTTTCAGAGTACCGAGTCATCACGCAGCAGATGGCCCCTTCATTCACGGAGCCCATGATTTTAACTACGCAGCGTCTTGAATGAAAGGACTGCCTGCTACGCGTGAGAGCTAGGGCGCACTTGTGTCACCAAGGCAAATAATTTCAGTGCGCCCCAGCTCCCCTGCTTTCACCAGCACCGTCCCTCCCCCCTTTTGGCGACGTGGGCTCCCGTTAGGAGGCATGACCTAAGTTAGGCCACACTCCCTAATGAGAGCCCCCTCATTTTAGCACCCCACTTAATGCACTGCTGACATTCCCTCTTTTTCACTAGCGCGCCCTATCTGTATCTATGTTACCACTCCACCTTCCACTCTCCCTCACATCATTCTCTCCCCTTGCCTTCAATTATGCTTGTCCCCAGCCCCAGCTGCTCAGCACAAACAGCTGCTCAGCACAAAGCTTGCAGAAAAGCCGAGCCACCTCTGGCTGCAGACGAGAGCCGAAGAGACTTGGCAACCGATCTCAGCTGAGGAGTGATGGGGAAGAGGGAGGAGAGGACTAGCAGAATGGGGCACATTAACACTTCAAAGGCAGCAGAGGCGGCAGCTCCTGCGCCCGACTGGCAATCGAAACCTACGCCAATCCAACAGAAGATGCCTGTGGCCCATAATGTGAATCCTCCTAGGACACAGGTGTGCATCTGGGAGCTTACCTCATATCACCTGCTTGAGCGGAAATTGTATAGTATTGTATTGTTTATTTATATAGCGCCTATACACAGGAAAGTGTTTCAAAGCGTTCAAGGAGGGTGGGGACAAGAGGAAAAACAGCAGACATTCTGAGACAATAACAGTCTGCACAGGCAGAGTAAGTGCATAACATACATGTAACAGTTGAGACACAGCAAATAGGCCTGACGGCGATTCTGCGATTCTGCAGGTTTACCAGTGCGCTTAAGGGGAAAAGTCAGGGGAGAACAGACAGACGATCTTCAGTCATGTTGCATTTGGATCGTGCAAGTGCATAGATGGTAACAGGCGGGGGGGGGTTCAAGTGCACCCAGTCGGTGGAGACTGGGGTAAGTGCAGAGAGTGCCACTCGTATAGGTTATTTCTAAGTGCCGTGAAGGTGAGTGGGTGTAGGGCCCTGAGGCAAGTGTGAGAGAGGACTGGCAGATGTCTACTGATTGTAATTATTGTAATTATGATTATAATTATTAATCCAAAGTTATTCAGAAAGAAACCTAAAACCGTTCTAGTCCCTAAAAAGACATGCACGTCTTCTAGTCTACCTGCAGTGTTATTTGCTATGCTAACGTTTTCTAAATAGTTTTCAAGCATGGTCTTGCGGGTCAAGCACCAGCATGCATCTGTGGCATATCCTGTGCTATACAAACACATTTAAAACTAAAATGAACTACCTCCACCCTCCCCCACCAAGAAATCTCTCTCTTTCCCAAAGAAGCACAATGAAAACAGTGGATTTCCCATGTTATTCAGGGTCACCCATTCACCTTTGACCGTCGCCCCTTTTATGGCTTTATGTGTGCATATCAACTGTCCTCCCTTTGCCAGAAACTTCATCTGATCTCTTGTCCAGCAGAGGACACAGTGGAACAGATTAATGATAAAAAAGGTCACCCTTTTCAATCGAGCTCCATTAAAATGGGAATGCAGGGACTTTTCCCTCTCAGAATTCAGTGGTCGAAGTGAGGGGGAACGGCCGGGATCAGTGTTTCACTATTTTTATTTTTTAATGTTAACACCTTCACTAGTTTTTGCAACCATATTCTCCATTCCAGGAACTGTTCTTTGTGAAGTTAAAGCACACTTCTCCATGTTATCACCGGATTCCAGTTACAGTGAAACGGAAATCTGTTTCAACTCAATTGGCTGTAAACCAACATGACTGCAACCCTTGAACAATGTGTGCACGTTGCTCCTTTCCTTCCTGCTGGGTCTCCTGCCAGAGTCACAGTTTCATACATTTTTTGGTACACTTCTATCAGTGCCCCAAATATCCTAATAGCAATCGCACATCCACATTTCTTATTTTGCATGGCTCAATCTTAGTACGCCGAGAAGGCCGTGCCTTCCCAAGGAATCCCCCAACCTGCACTGACGCAAGCACAGCATCTCAAGCATTGGGGTGGAAGGGTATTTCAAGGGTAATGTGTTTGTCTTGGAAGCAAGACAACGCAGCGCAACACAGGTTTGAATCCCGATCCCACGCTTAGAAACCACTTGCTGGTATTATGCACGTTATAAATGAACAATTAAAAAAAAAAGTTCACGCCCTTTCACAAACGCTTGGCGCATGGCTGGTGGGAGTCGGATGTGCTTGGCTTTAGTCATAATGTCGTATAGCCTCTGATCTTTGATGACTTTGCACGAAGTGACTTTGACACCAGTGATATCGCTTGAAGTGACACCCTCAAACTGGACTAAAAAGTAAAATCACACAGTGTCAGTGTATCTGTAATTCTATTAGTCACTGGGCCTCATTACGAGCATGGCGGTAGCCGTGCCTGTATGGCATGCACGGCTACCGCTATGCTTGCTACCGACATCGCCTCCTGCGATTGGGCTATAACCAGCCCATTACGAGATGAAGGGGCCGGTAATTGCCGGGCTCCCGATCCCCATTCTGCCCCATAGGGCAGAATGGGAGTCTGGAGCATGGTTGCACCGGCACCTTTTATAACGGTGCCGGTGCAATCACGAGTTTTGCTCGCGGGTGCCGCACAGGACCCGCGAGGGAAACTCGTAATAAGGCAGTACGGTATGGATGGTGCCGGTGCCATACCAGCACCATCCATACCGTACCGCCAGGGTCGTAATGAGGCCCACTGTATTGGAGCTGAGCTAGTCAATATACTCGGTGTTGGAAAGTCAGAAAAGCACAGGTTTTAGGAAGGAAGTTGCACAGCAATAAAGTGGCGTCTTCACGTTTGAAAACAAGAGAGGTGTATATACATGCAGGAAGAGTTCACAAGTTTCTCTTGAATGCAATAGAAAATATAACGGTTACCTTTCATGCAGCATCTGTAAAAAAAAAAAATCACACCGAACACAGATTTAGTTTCAGCCTTGCAAGAGTATTCATATATTTATTTTAATGCATTATGCGCCTAAGCCTAAGGGCGTGAAAGCAAAATACCAAAGCGCGAAAACAGACAAGAGAGAGGCAAACAAGCAGACACCAATATGGAGGAACAAAGCGTAAACTTCAAGGCAGAAAATATAAATCAGAAACACAATCAGGAGGTTGCTTTTATGTAAAAAAAAAAAGGAATTAGCAAATATGAACGTTTTCAATCTTTTCCCTGCGTAAAGAAAGGAAGGATCAGACCGTGTGGAGGCGGGAAGAGAGTTCCACAATGCAGGTGTTCAGGCTTGAAATGATTGACCGCCCAGGCGGATGCGATTGGTGCGTTTGCAGAGCATAAGATATTGGACCCCGAGCACAGAGCACGGATTGGTTCGTACCACTAGAGACATTCCTTGAGATATTCCGGCGCACTGCCATATCGGCACTTGTGTGCTTCTGTTAATGTTTTGAATTTAATCCGTTGAGAGATTGGTAGCCAATGCAATTTTTTTAGCACCGATTTGATATGCTCTCGACGACCAGTGTTAGATATCATTCTGGCGGCAGCGAGTGACCCAGTGGCTGAGGCGCTGTCCGTCCTGTAATCTGTATTGGCTGGTTAAGTCCTCTTCCTGGTGAGCAAGTGACAGGGGGCACATGGTTGTTGGCACCTTTCAAATGTGGATAATTTGAGTGGTACATCTGAAGAGAAGCACTTCCTTAATGTGTCCTCTCGCCGGAGTAGTACTTGCACGCACAGGTCATATCACAACTCTCAATATCACCATAACTTCCATGATAGCACGATCATTCTCATGATCAACTCATAACGCCCATGGTCACATTAGGACTCTCACGATCACATTATGGCCCTGATTCATGGAGTCATGTGTGTGTAAAATGGGGATATGCGTGCCATTCTGCCCGCAACTCCCCATCCGTCAAACAGGGATTCGCCGGCCGAATGGCACTCAAATCCCCATTTCACATGCAAATGATTTCGTGAATCAGGGCCTATGACTTACAAGATCACACTATGACACTCTAAAATGGATTATGATCTCGCAATTTCATCATGACTCTCACAACAACATCATGACTCTCATAATAAAATAAGGATTCTCATAATTTGATTATGATTCGTTTGATCACATCATGAGAATCATAATGCTCTCATGAGAGTCATATTGCTCTCATGATCACACAATTGGCCTGATTCATGCAATTTTTTGCATGATTCAGTGACTTTGCACTGCTGAAAAGTGACTTTGCACTGTTGAAAAGTGACGTTGCACTGTTGAAAAGAGCCTTTGCTCTGCCGACACAAACCCTGATTCATGGAACTGTGCTAAAGTGTATTTTTGTGCTGCAAAGTCATGTTTGCAGTACACCATGAATTTGCACTGCAAAAATACATTTTGCAAAGTTCCATGAATCAGGGTTTGTGTCGACAGTGCAAAGTCACTTTTCAGCAGTGCAGAGTCACTTTGAACCGTGCAGAAAATGCCATGAATCAGGTCCTCAGTGCAGAAGTCAAGTGCCGACAATGTGACCCATCTATGATCATACAAACCCAAGTGGCAATCACTTCCGAGACCTAAAAATTAAATCTACTCATCTGCATAACATCTGGCCGTGCCACCTCGTGCTGCCACACAAGCCGTGGCAGCAGCTTGTGTACTGTCTCTAAAGATCGCCTAAAAAAAGAAAGACATATGGCACTACGAGCTATGTTCCATTTAAGGTCAGCTCTATCATCCTGTTTTTCATATTTGGATCTAGGTCAATTTCAAAGGGGCTGATAACCAAATATCCAAAGAGTGTAACAGAAATACAACAAAGCAATGTTTCTAAGCATATTTCTTTAGCGTGGAAAAGGGTATTGATTTCTAAACACTTTACACGTTTTAATTCGGATTATCTCAATAATCACACATTGGATGCAACCATGCACCGAATATAGTAAGCATTATCTAAAAATACAAACCCAAGTTTACACAGACTGAAGCGCAGTACAAAGATGGCCCCTCCAGACGTTTGCTTAAAGGCAGACAAAAGAGGGCACATATAGGTCTGCTGAAACTAGAGATGGTGTAATCAATGCCAGGCCACAGTATCCCCTAATACACACGAGGGGAACATATATAACAAGGTTCTGAAGCACGTACCCCAGAGTTAAAGAAGTTGTTCTCCTTATTGATGACATCTCTGGGACCTTTTGAAATATCCCCCCTTTTAACGTTGCATAATGCTGATAGGGAGATTAGGTTTTTGGCTGATTTAGCCCTGCCTATGCATTTGCCACCTGACACTTTTCCCTACTCCTCTTCAACTAGAAACCTCGGTGTCATCTACAATGCTCCACACACGTTCTCTACCTTCATCTCTAAAAGTGCAATGGTGTTTCACCTCAACTTCCTAAATATCAGGCATTCATTCATCTGCTTCCTTTCAAAACCACCACATATCCCCTAAACACTCTTGCCTTCTCTAAACCCGACTACTGTGCCAGCACCATCTTTGGTCTTCCAAACTACGCCTTCTGCTCCCTTGACAAGAGTATTAACTTTGCTACCAGGGCTGTCTTTGAACTCCAGAGTATTAACTTTGCTACCAGGACTGTCTTTGAACTCCCTTGCTTTACCCCAACTTCCTTCTGTGGTATCTAGTGATATAATCGCTGCTGCTTATATAAATACACCAGTCCCAAAATGTGAGGGTGTTTAGTGCCTTTAAAAAAAAATATGGAGTCACCCTCGATGTTTGCACCAGCGATTATATCACATATAACCCCTCCTATTGCAAGCAGGGGGACCGGCTAACTACGCAAAACAGGGCACAATTCAAATGTCTTCTACTAGTACATAAATCCATCCATGGTAATGCACCACCTTATCTATCCTCTTTATCAACCTCTACACACCCTCTCACAGCCTTTGCTCTGTCTCCTCCGCCACCCTTGTGGCACCTCGTCCACCCTGTGCTTCTACTCGTGTCTACTCTTTCACTCGTCTTGCTCTGCTTACTTGGAACTCCCTCCACTCAGCAATTCAAAACACGGTCCACACTGATGTATTTATAAGCAAGTTGAAAGCTCACCTCCTTGTTTCTGATTTATCATCTTGACACACCTCGCCAGCCTTACTACTTACACCTTCCATCACCTCTAACAAGACTCTACTCCCACTTTTCCCCGCCACACTAGCACTAAATAGTTTGAGGTCACAGCTCAAGCTTAGCTGGCTAAACTTGACATATGTTTGTCCAATGTATTGTTCCTGGCACCTGTCCAATGTACCCCCTTCTCAAGCCCGGTTACCAAGTCACTCAAACTCTTCCCATTATAAGAGGCTCACTGCCTCCTGTTTCTTTGCCATACGACCTTTTGTGCACTCCTTTCCCTGTATGTATGCAAATAAATCTTATGATTTTTACAGAGTGTGTGTCTGACTCACAATCCTCTTCTGCCCCCTTTCTTTTTGTGGTCAAAATGGCTTGTTGCCAGACCTCACAGATCAAACAATAGGCATCCCTTGGAGAATGCAATGAATTTGTGTGATTTGCTTGAGCGTGTATACAGGCACAACAAGGGGAGTGGCTGAATGCAGCACCACTCCCAATTGGGCCCTTGAGGAATTGGGGATCTGGTTAACATAGTTGCTGCAGTCCCACTTGCAACAGTTCATGGATAAATAGATAACTAAAAATAAACGTAAAGTTCCTAATTGGTTGCATGTTTATCACCAAAAGGTGAAATGGTTGATAGAAACACCACTGGTGGGAATGGAAACAGAGAACACACTGTGTGGCCATTCATTTGTTCTTTAACTTCCGTTAACTGTGGTCCATAGCCCTTCCCTCTCTCCCTTAGTACAAGTCCACCTTTCAGGCAGTTAAAAATCTCACTCCCAATATGTGGGATTGTATAGTACCCAGAAGATATCCTTATCCCTCTATCTTTCTTCACTCAGTGTAAAGTTTGTCGGGTGCTCACATTGGTCCACCTTGACTCTGCTACCAGGCATCCCCATGCTGTACCCTTAAGTTGAATGATGTAGGTCAGTGGATAGCAAGAACAGCTGGACCACAGGGCCTTCAGCCTTTCCCCTGCTGTCTGCCCCCTCTTTTATTAGGACTATCTCAGGAGGTATATTTATTTTAGATGCTGGTCTCTGGCTTGACTTTTTCCCTCAAACCTGCCCCATGCAACCAACTTACAACTCTGACCATCGGTATCAATGATTCATCTCCCTTTGTCTATTTTCTGATGTATTCTCAGATGCTATCTTCTTTGCAGATCATTTCCTCCCCTTCTAGTGTTTGCATTGACTCCTCTTTGTCTCTCTTGCCAAATTGCTCTCTTTCTGCTCTTATGTTTTTCTTTGCCTCCTCTTCTACTTTCAGAGTTTTACTTCTCTTCGTCTTCCGTCTTTATTTCTCCTCCTTTAGCTATGTATTTATTGCCCTCATCAGTGGTTTATCTGTGCTGGTGGCTCTCCGCCTTTTCTCTTTTCTCTCTCTTCTGGTTCTCCTCCATAACGTCCTCCTTTGCTCCCCTTCCCTGGTCTTCAATTCCTTCTCCTCTCTCTTTCTTTTAATATTTGGCTATTAGGTCGTGCTTGCATAACCTATAAGTCACAATTATTGCATAGAGTGTATGGGAGAAATGGCACGGGAGGATGGATACAAAGTTTGTGGACATTGTTTGTTTGTTTGCCACCCATTGACTGACCATGCCCATTCTAATCCCATGACATTTCCACACAGTATACCCCTTCCCGCCCAAAACACCTCCTCATGGGAACTCTTTGAGCGTGCTTTCTTTTAGCCTTAACATCAAACAGGCTGCTCAAAGTGCCTGCCAGGGTTTTTTCAAAGCAGCCGTCTTAAAGTTAATGACTTAATTGGAGTGGTAAATGCACTACTATATTTTATTGTTCATTTAATTGTGCATTTGTAAGGCGTATATACAACAAGTAAATTGTGTTTAAAAGCACCCACGGGGCAAAAGGGAGGAGACATCCATGTGTAATAAAAAAGCAGACGCAAAGAGGAAGGTTTTGAGGTGCTTCCGGAACCAGAGATGGTTCTGCTTGAGGTTCAGGGAGGCAGGGAGGCTGTTACACATGGAGGCCCCAGCCGAAGATAGAGATCTACCACCAAACCGTTGCTTGGAGAAGCGACTGACCCTGAGGGAGTTGGAGGCTGATGAACAAAGAGCTCGAGAAGGAAGATATTTAGGAAGAGAGAGTTGAATGCATTGAGGCCCTATGCCCCAGAAGGCCTTATCGTCAATGCAGAGGGTTTTGAACTTAATCCTCGCAGCCACTGGGAGCCAGTGCAGAAATGTTCGTCCTGGAGAGATACGATCCCTGGACTTGAGGGCAAGGATGAGTCTCCCAGTACTGTTCTGGATGAGTTGCAGAGGGCAGAGAGTAGAACTATGCATAACTATAACAAGATCAATTGAATTTTCTTTAATTGATTACAAGTATAATTATGCTTATACTAGTGCTCCTACCACTTTGGTTATTGTGGCATTTCTGTAGAATAGAGGGATGCAGTGATGCCGTACAATAACATGGCTACATTTACAAGAATGGACTATTAAAGGTACACTGGGAATGTCATGGAAGATGTTATGGAGGGGGTGACAGGCAGGGATATATGATAGGAAGGGAAATGGGGAGCAATTATTGATAAGTTTGCTGGTAGGTCCCTCCTGAAGCTATACGTCTGTGGTCCAATCTGACCATCCTGACTGGCTCAGCGATCTTCTCCTGTACCTTCTCCTGCCATGAGAGATGAAGCCAAGTTTGTTCTCTTTTATGCACCCCCTCATAGTACCTGAAGAAGCCAAGTCTTTAAGCATCTCTTCCCACAATGTTCATGCATCTTCTATGCTAATCCCCTGGAAGACCCCAAAGGTGGCATGCCATAAAGGTATCTTGCTGCCATGCTGGCATTACTTTTTCCTACCAAACATCTCCTCTTTAGTCCTTGGATTCACTCATTTCCATCCTAGGAGATTGTCCTTTGTATCTCAGACATTGGTTTGTCCCTAGACATGATAGAAGAATGCAAGGCAATATTGCTGTGGTCTCTCACTCATCTTAGATGTCTGTGCAAGGGTCTGACGAGTCAAATTTCCGTTTTGTCACTGTGTTGACAAAGGAGGTTCTCCACCATCCATTTCTGAATCCACAAGTAAGTATTGTTGAGGGTGTTTGAATGTTATGTTATGTTATGTTATGTTATAAGAATTTATTGAGCACACGTACATCCGGAGGCTTCTTGGCGCTAGTTCTGCAGAGGGAGAATGATGTGATAAGTAGGACTAAAATAAGAGCTTCTTCAGGGAGCGGCGAAAGATGAAATGATCCTCAGTCCCACGTAAGGTAAGAGGCAACCCGTTCCAGGCTCTGGCGGTAGCTACCGAGAATGCACGCCTGCCTGTTCTTGAGAGTCTGAACCGGGGAAATGTCACTAAGAAGGCAGAGTGAGAGCACAGCATACGAGCCGGAGCATATGGTACACATTTGTCCTGCAGGTATTCTGCTTCAATGCCAAAACATGCCTGATGCACCATGCACAAAACCTTTAAAAGAACGCGGCTTTTAACAGGAAGCCAGTAAAGTTTCTTTAATAAGGGGGAGAGATGCATGCCAAAAGGGGGACGAAAAATAGCTCTGACATCGCATTTTGGAGTCGCTGCAGCAGGTTGAGAAGGTAGCTAGGTTGAGCCAGGTAGAGAGAGTTGCAGTAGTCAAGCCACTCAAAACCTGCACCGCTACTGCCAGAGCCTGACACTCGACTGGAATGAAAGGGAGAACCTTCCGAAGAATCTGAAGTTCGAAATGCTCAGTTTTGCACACTGCCGCCACCTGCTCATCCATCGCAAGAGAAGCCAAGAGTCTGACACCCAGATTTTTTTTTTAAAACCAATTTATTAAACTTTAACACCTCATAACAGCAAAATAGAGACACCCAGATTCTTGACTGATGACACAGCCACGGGGAGAGGGCCATGGCGAGCAGGCCAGAACTCTGTGGTCCAAAAATGAAGGGGGGAAGTAGTACCAACGACCATGACCTCAGTTTTACTGGCATTAGGTTTTAACCAGTTGGATTTCAGTCATGACTCAAGATCCTGCAGACACTTCCTCAGCCATGCCGCTGTGTCGGCTTGAGTCAGGTCAAGGCGAAGAAAGATTTGGGTGTCATCCACATAGGAATAACAACGGAACCCGTGAGATGGAATGAGGAGCTGGAGGGGCCTGATATAAACATTTAACAGAATGGGGGCAAACGCTGATCCCTGAGGGACACCACAGAAGAGTGAAACCGGACTAGAATAAAAAGGGCACAACAAAACTGATTAGGAACGATAGGCCAGTAAAGCCACAAACCAGTTGAGCACCTGGCCAGACAGACCAGCGTCAGCGAGCAGGGAGATCAGGGTAAGATAATCGACAGTGTCGAAAGCAGCGGAATCATCCAACAGCAGAACCGCTCCGACACCTCCCTGATCCACCAAGCGCACACGGTTGTCAAGAACCGAGTTCAGGACTGATTCCATGTCTCTCCCTGACTGGAAACCAGACTGAATTTAATCAAAATAGTGAGATGTTTCCAAAAAGGAGGACAGCAGGGGAGAAACCAGTGCTTCCAGTACCTTCATCAGAAAGGGGAGAATTGAGATGGGGGGATAGTTAGCCAACACTTCAGGATCTAATGAAGGCTTCTTCAGCAGAGGGATCACCAACGTGTGCTTAAGAGTAGATGGAATCAACTGCTAGAAAGTGACGCATTAACAGCAGCCGTAATATGAGCAATTAGGCAACCTGAGGCTTCCTTCGGGAGAGCTAGAGGTATGGCGTCAGCTGGAGATGCTGATTTTAGGTGTTGGATACATCAGCATCAGAGAACATAGGAAACATAGACCATTTAACGTGGGCAAGGGGGGACGCAGCAAAGGCCGTAGGGCAAGTTGGCTGAGTCGACTCCCTGTTAATTTCATCCCGGATGGTGATGGTTTTGGTCACAAAGAATGAGGAGAGAGAGTTGTACAAGGCCTGTGAGGGTGGCACCTGCGCACAGGCCTTCTCAGGAGTAGACAAAGAATGTCGTAATGACTGCATTATGATAGGCAGTAAGAGTACGACGAAAGATAGCTTTGGCGTCTGGAGCATAAGAGGCATGCCATTTTCTCTGTGTGCATAATCTGAGAGGAGCTAATAAGACAGCAGACACTTTAAATGCGGCATCAAGAGTCACCAGGGAGCAGTCAACTGCCTGCCCACAGTGTGCTATCAAAGAAGTGGTAGTCTCAGGGTGAGCATTAGAGGGTTTCGCCACAGGCGGGGACGGAAACCTATGAAGGATAGAACATGGGACCAGGAAATGATCAGACCAAACTACTAGACTGGGCGAGCCAGCACTAATAGATGACCTAGGGGCACAGATCAGGTCCAGGACATTTCCCCTTTGGTGGGTGGGTTCAGTAACCCACTGGGGGAGTCCCAGATCAAGCATCCAGGCCGTAAAATTAGCCACCTGCCCTGCAGTGGCAGAGTTTGATGAGAGATTAAAATCACCAATAATGAACACATTGGGATATTTTATATGTAATTCTAGCTCTAGTGCAGGAAAGTCTGCATAGAATATGCTGTCATGCCTGGGGGAAGGGGAGAGAGTGGGGGGCGAATCCTCTGCATAATTAACTCTGAGAGGAATCAGAATGTGGGTATCATCAGTATAGTTGGTATAGGTTATGCCACAGGAATCAAGGCCTGGTGAAGATGTTGTAGAGGGTGGGGTAGATACATGACCCTTGTGGTACCCCACAGGGGATGGGAGGTATTTGTGTTTTCCGCGAATACCTTCATGACCCAAAGTGAGTGTCGTCGAGAGCACCTTGACTGAACTGCCATGAAATAATTTCCTTATTTGCTTCCTGCCAGACTGAATAACTGCCATAAATATCCTGATCCTTTAACATCTGGAGAGCATCAGCAGCTTGTTTTAGACACGCTTCCAACCAAAATGCACCAAATCTACGTTAAAAGATCGTATTGGAAAAGATCGAACTACAAAATAGCAGAGCTGACTTGCTCGCATTTTGTAACTCAAGCTTTTTCGAATGTGCCTGTTTGCCTATCTCATGACTCTTTTAGGCAGACCTGATGCTGTGGCGTGTGTCACCTGTCTGAAGTATGACAAGGCAGTGACTGAAAGGAAGGGACTTTCTGTAGTACCCATAATGCTCTGAGCATAACAAGCAAATAAACACCACTTTCTGTATTCTAAGACACCAAAGAGATGGCGGCAGCCGCGTGCGGCACGCAGAAGGTGATTGGTGAGATGGCGGTGGCCGTGTGCGGCACGCAGGAGGTGATTGGAGGGATGGCGGCGACCCCATGCAGCTTGCAGGGGGTGATTGGAGAGATGGAGGTGCCTGCTTGCGGCACACAGGAGGTGACTGGAGAGATGGTGGTGGCCGTGTGGGAGCGCAGGAGATGATTGGAGAGATGGTGGCGGCCGCATGCGGCACGCAGGAGGTGATTGGTTTCCACTAGGCAGTTGCTGGGGCTTCCTGAAGCAATCCCCGCCTGCACATGCCTGAGCCCTTTGTCCAGTATCAGAGATGCTAATCACACTGTTGAACTATTAATTCCCATCCTCCCTGGAAATAGCCAACCTTGTGAGGAAGGGCTGGACGTAAACCACCACTTTCTTTACAACATCTCCCACTCCACACACACACATGTTTGTACGGTAAGTGCAAAGCCCACATCTGAACAGAACCATGCCTTTGTAGTGTTAAGTCCCTGTGTGAACAGTAAGGTATCTTAAGTACTGTGTCTAAATCTTAGCAACATTTCCATTATGTACCGTGTACCAATGTGATTTTCACAATGGCCGAAGAGAACTGTGCCCATATCTGAATAGCACAGTACCAGACCAGAATCCTCTGTAATATAAACAGTGCGGAGTTATAGGAAAATTGGCCGTATTGCCACTTTTAGAAATGCTTTAGTAAAGCTCAAAAAAGACCAGGTTGCCATGATTCAGAATACACAGTTGGTTCACAGAGCTGTGCACACCTCGTGTTTGGCATTCATAGATTAAGGATATGCTTGCACCTCTGTTTTCTAGAAGATCCACCCTGAGCAAAGTGCTGTTTTGGGGTTCATAAAAAGATGGCATGAGGCGTTTAGGGCACTGTGGCCATTGGCCGTGTGATAAAGTATTGATTTTTATTTAGAAAAGAGAGGTCGTCTCGTTGAAGAATTTGTTATCGTTGTTATGATGGTTTCTCCATGTTTCGGCCTCAGGTTGTAAGGATCGAGCAAAAGCGTCAGTGCCTTCTGCAGGCTGCACTACGCAGAAGCAATCAGGCTCGGACTTGCCTCAAGGGCATTAGGGCAATGCCCGACGAGCAGGCCCAACATTCTAGTAACAATAAAGTGATAATAATATATTTAAATAGCGCTTTGATCCAAATCACTTTTCAAAGCACATATTTGCATACATATTATGCAATAGTGTGGGTCAGTTTTTTTGGCTGAAGTCGGGCAGTTTTGTGGCGCAATTGGGCCAGGCTGATGAGTTACTTCACTTTCCAGCTAGAAGTTTTGACCAGTGTCATGAACAAAAATGCTTTGAAATTCAGAGTTTGCAACACATTTGACCCAAAAACTTCCACGTGAGCACCGCTCTGTCGCAAAAGGAATGCATTTCCATGTGTGACTGTGGGCCACTTTTTCACTAGTGCTTGAGCCAATACCGTGTCCTAGCCTTACCCAGAAAGTACTCTCCTATTCATGGTTAAATAACAGAATCCCACGTAGCATTAATAAGACTTTAGCGATTATGCTCCCATACTAATTATTTCTTGAAATGTCCTTGTTCCCATCCTACTGCAGAGCCCCACCATCAGGCATGCCGCTGCTAAACACGGGATGCACCGCTTCTCAGCATACAGGAATGGCACGCACTCTTAACACGTTTCCCAGTCAAGCAACACCTGACGCGACACCGCGGAACCAGCAACGCTCACGCGGAAATGATCTAACCACGTCTGAACGCACTGACGCAGCATCGCACAAGGATTTGGGGCAGCGGTGGCGTGATGCGTTCTTTCTAAGCCATTTTCTATTGCTGTTATATTTTATATTCGGTGTTCTTCTTCACGTCCTTCTCTGGAAGTGCTTTTATTTGCGCACGTTTTTTAAAGCTTCCAAAACATTGCTGGAGCTTTAATATTTCCTGCTCATCAGCACGGGACGGATGAAGAGCAACATACAACTTTATGATAGAAAATGAAACGTCGTATCTGCTGCATGGCAAACTGCAAACGTTTCATATTTCCTGTATGATGTGTTGGCTGTTTACACAAGGTGCCTTCTGTGAAGACAGAAGGGCCCCATTCATGGAATTGTTTGCACGGTTGCACTGCTGAAAAGTGACTGCACTGCCGACACAAACCCTGATTCATGGGACTGTGCAAAGTGCAGTACAATGTCAGTGCAAAGTCAGTGCATAGTGATTTTTACAGTACAACATGACTTTGCACAGACTTCATACTGCAAAGTCACTTTTCAGCACCGCTGAGTCACTATGAACCTTGCAAAAAAAAAAAATCCATGAATCGGGCCCTGAGACTGGTTTATAAAACGTGTTGCGCAGCTCAATCTTGACGGTGTTGCTGAGTCTTTCCACTATTTTGGTGCATTTTTGGGAAATTGGATCCAGTCACTTTGCATCGTCCCAAGAGGAAGGTTGTGGTGGGGCATTAGGGGAACAGGGGGTGAGGGTGCTCATCTTCACAGCCCTGCCACATTCAGATCCGCAAGTGCAACATGGCATACAAGTATAAGTGCTGTCGGGTAAACGTTGAGAGAGGACGAAGTACAGTGGGCAAAGGTAGAAAGTAAAAAAAGGTACAGAAGCTACTGGAAGCCACCATCACTCCAAGAATCTGAGGACTGGAAGGGAGTGGAGGTGCAAGAAACATTGGCAGCTGGGTAGCCACAGGGAAAACAGTTGTCAGAGTCAAGTGTCAAAGTGTTATTTCTGTACTTGTGTCTATTTTGTTTAGAATTTTTTTTTTTGGGGGGGGGGGTTGAAAACATTGTTTGATTTTGAGTTAAGTAAAATCTATGTTATTCTTTGTATACATTTGTATACTGTGCTATCATATGATGTTTTATGTTGTATATACAAAACATCATTGCTGCAAGTATATTAAACGAAATGCATAAATAAATAAATAAATAAATAAATAAATAAATAAATACCAATTTTTGAGTGCATTACGTGTTCTGAGGGTTCCTTTTACCTTTGTCTGCATTGGAGACTCTCTTATGAATGCAAGAGAGGAAGGGAACCCGCGAATGCGGAGACATAATGGGGAGTCGTCCCTGAAGTGTGCAATTATGTTTTATTTATGTATGTACTTATTCATTTATTTTGAAGAAGGATAACTTAAGTCTTTCTTCTGAGCCGCAGGGGGTGGTCTTCTGCTGTGAGAGTGCTAGGAAATGCCTGGCAGATGGTGGCTGCAATATCGCTGAGTCTTCTGCCGCCAATCTGCTTTTATTTCGTCTGACTGGGAGTGGGAGAGGGAGTGGGACTGACACATTCGCTCTTGATTATCCAATCTAAACAGGAAGACTTTAAATAAATAAATATGCAGAGAGCGGTCATGATAAAGAAAAGTTATTTGCCCAGGATCTGAGAATTTGATCAAGCGTGCAAGCTGGGATTTGAATTAAGGTCTTGGGCTACCCGTATCTCTATGACCTTGTCTTAATGTCCAACCGTTTGTCTTGGGGCTTATCTCTCAACGATCTGCACTGGGGCAAAACAGGAAAATTCCATTCAGCATCTGCGAGTTGCACCAGGTGCCATGTACCTGATTCGCAAAGCCTTAAACAAGAGTAAACCTTGAGATGCTGGAAGACATCATTGAGAGGGCCTTTCAGCAAATCTTTGTGAATCACATTTGCACAGGTGCATCTCGGCGATGTGCTACGCTAGGCATATTCTGTTCAAGGCTTTGTGAATCGGTTCTAAGGTAGCAGATGCAAAGTGCAGACGCGCACCTGCATCTCCTAATTGCCTCCAGCGCAAATCTTTGAGAATCGAGTCCAATGTGTCTACGACCTTCCGTCTGCACCCAAGGTTAGGTATTCACTGGGAAAATATACGTTCCGATTAACAAAATGCCAATTTCCAGAGTTCCAGACAGGTGGCAGTGACAGCAACACACACCCTGAGATCAGCATCCACACCCATCAGTAATGCACTCATGAGTCATTAAGGCCCCGATTCTTGGAACTTTTAGCGCAGTGCAAAGTGACTTTGTGGTTCAAGGTGTTTGTGGGTAGTGCAAAGTCACTTTCCACTGTGTTAAACGTTCCATGACTTAGGTCCTATGGGCCCGATTCATATATCTTTTAGGGTGGTGCAAAGAGACGGTGCACTGCCAACAACAATCCTGATTCACAGAGCAGTGCAAAGTGTAATTATGCTGTGCAGAGGGACTTTGCACCACTTTTGCACGAGTGCCAAGTCGCTTTATACTGCAAAAATACACTTTGCACCGCTCTGTGAAACAGGATGTTTGTGAGCAGTGCAACGTCACTTTGCACCAGTGAAAAGTCACTTTGGACAGCACTAAATGTTATATGGATTGGGCCAATAAGGGCCTAATTCATGGGACATTTAGCCAAGTGCAAAGTGTCTTTGCACTGCCAACAAACACGTTGAACCAGACCTGATTCACAGAGCTGTGCAAAGTGTGTTTATGCAGGGCAAAGTCACTTTGCACTACACAAGCACTATTTGAATGTGAATTAGGCCAATTTAGTGAAGTGAAAAGAGTACATTCTGCCACTCTGTAAATCAGGTCCAGTTCAATGTGTTTGCTGGAAGTGCAAAGTCACTCTGCACTGCACTAAACGTTCCATGAAATGACCCCCAAACCGTCATAACAGTGCCAGTAATAAAGTTAAGCACGAGTGCCATCTTTGTGCATTCAGCTGACAAATATTTAAATCTTGGCATCCCTTGCCTTAACCCTTCATCCTTTGAAGGTTGACAAAGTGAGACCATCTTCCTGGGTACACATAGCACTTATCATTACCCTGCTTAGAAACAGGAAGACTTTTTCACCAGGCTCCATAACAAATGTGAGGTCACCATTCTGATAGCATTGGTAACAGAGGTGAAGTGGAGATAGGGAAGCCGAGAAGGGTCAGATGTGACCGGAGACACTCAAACTCTATGAAATGAATTGCTGTTTGGAAATGTCGAAGATAACTTTGAAACATTAGATGAAGGTAATGGGGAGAAAGTGGAAAGCAGAAAGGGGTTATGATTAGCGGCAGTAGTAGAAGTGTACCGAAAAAAGTAGCGGAACTATGGTCTCAGCAGAGGAGAGGGTAGGTGGCAGCAAAGTGCAGCATGCGACAAGTGTTGCAGCTGGGGCATTGCAATAGTCTAAGTGACGAGTAACGAGGGGCCGATTCAAAGAAAAGTGTGCATAGCTCCCGCAAAGTTTGGGCACCGAGAACGACTCTGTGCAAGCCTGCGCACATATGTTTATCTGCACGCTCTGTGTATGCATAGAATTGTTCCCGCAAAGAATCTCTATACGCAAGTCATGGCCAGAATACCCCAAAACACCCCCACGCAAAGCAAATTCAGCCACATACTCCTACCTTTGTGGACTCTCGTGTGCAAACACATGCACCCTGGTAACACTCTGTGGTTCCCCCATCAACCTATCCAGCACCTCAGCGACACAGCACACGGTCCCCGATAACTGTTACCGGCACCCCGTCAACGTGTACCATTTTCCGTAACTCAATTAATACTGCAGTCAATCTGTGCGTGAACCCCCTTAAACTGTTCCTGCACCACGCTACTCTGCGTACGCGCACCCCTAAGTAATAGCAGAAACCTGTCTGCGTGCATGCTCCCCAAAATCCAACATGCAATCTCAGCTCTGCATGGTCATTCCAATGCACAAATGTGTGGATGCCTGCCCTCGGGTGATTGATAGATCAAGAGCTTTGCGTGGGAATTTACCTGAAGAGAGGTTGTGCGGTCAGATCCATGAATATGCTTCGCTGTGCGTATATGTGGGTGTGCTTTGTCTCACAATGTAACAAGTGTCTAGATACCCAACGCTTCAGCCTGCTGCAACAAATGCATACATATACATAAATAAATAAAGCCCCCGCTTAGTACAAAAACGTCTTGCACTGTCAAGTCCATGAATCGACAAAGGGGATTTTCTCAACGTTTGGCATGCAATGTCCCAATGTACCGTTCAAATAATTCCTTGAATCAGGCCCTAATGTTCCTATTACAACTTTACACATGCACAAGTACACAGAATTGCGAATATGGTCGTAAAAAGTAGAGGAATGGCAAAAATAAATGTAGTGGAGCACCGCTCCCGTCAGTTCCTGCTCACTTCGATCACTGATTGAAGGAGACAGTGCAAAAGGAGCACATTCAAGGGAGAAGAGGAGAGAGACAGGAGCAGAGATTGGCAGATAAAATGATACTACACTTTGGAAGTTCGTGTACAATATAACTTGGATCTACGTCAGCAATTATGTACGGCCTAACAGGTGGCCTGTGGCTGCTTCCATTATTCATGCAGGAAACTGGAAGATTAAAAGGTGCACTGTTCATTTTGTAATACACCCACTTTATTTGTGCTGTTTTACTAGATTGCTTGCAGTATACTACAATGAATTCGTGTTAGCCTTTGCTGGAGATCATGTTAATTACATGTTGCATTTCTTTTTTGATGTGACAAAAAACGACCACACTTAATCATGTTCTAAAACATCACACTGGATGACTGGACATGAGTGAATGCAAGAATGAGTCCAAAGTGCACCTGGTTGGGCTTAAATGCGTTTACGACATTGCAATATTTCCCAAAAATAAAAAAATAAAAAATAAAAACAAGCATTGTTATTCATTCACAAATAAGTACCATCAAAAACGTTCTCTTTTTCTATTTTGTTCTCTCTCTCTCGTTGTCTCTTTCTCGTTCTCTCTCTTTTCTCTTTTTTTCTCTCTCTTCCCGCTCTCTCCTTTTTCTTTGTATCTATTTCTCTCTGGCTTCCTCTTATACTCCTTTGCTCGCTTTCTCTCGCTCCCTCCTTTCTCTGTCCCTTTTTCTTTCTCTTTCCCTCGATCTTCTCTCTTTTTCTCTCTATATGGCTCTTTATTTCACTCTGTCTCTGTCTTATTCCATCTCTCTCCCACACTCTCCTTTCTCCCTCCATCTCTCCCTCGTGCTGTGTCCCTCTCTCTCTCTATTTCTCCCTCTCTCTCCTGACGTTTCTGCTATTTCGCACAGTCCATCTACCCCAAACCATAGCAGCAAAGATCCTTTCCAGGGAGACCAGGCACATTTGAAGGGATCCACCTTTGAACTGAAACCTTCAGACACAATGTGGAGCGTCCAACGAAGTGCACGTGTTAGTTGTGCAGTGTTGCCTTTACGGAGACCAAGCAGAGTGCCTTGTACACCCATAAGACTATCAAGGACATGTGCCCTCATAAAGCAGAGTCTAGAAGCAACATGCGAGCTTGATCTGCACGCGCCCACAGGAAGGCTAAACTGAGCTGTTTTTTACAGGTGGTCTCCAGGATGGGGGAATGGGATGTCTGGGCCATATTGCTTACATGGGGAGCTTTTATGCTAAATTACACAAGCACTGCATTGTCCCCCATGAGCCTCTGCTTATAGGGAAGCCCTCACTCACTCGAGCCTCTGCATTACTCTCCTTTGGGCAAGGCCACCTTTGCAGGGCTCATGCCCTCTGCACATGTAGTTCAGCCCCCGGGCTTAGGCGTGACCGTCTGCTGAGTTCGTTTTATAGAGGTATGGATTTCATGAAATTAGATTTAGTACTGTGGGGGCGTGGCTTGGTGCCTAGGAAGATGGCCACCTAGCCCCTTTAGCTCCACTTCACTCAATCTTTAAATAAGGCATTCCTTGCACTACGCAACACCTTTTGATACACCTAACGGTACCGGAAGCACTGCGGAATTCACCTGATCATCCGCTAAAAAGATCAGATGTTTATGAGCCCTGGTGAGCCTTCGGTGCGGAGCAGCGGTACTCGCATAGCTGATGTCGGGATTTCGGTCCGCCTCTCATGAGGTAACTGTCGGTCTCCTCCCACTGTGATGGTCAGGCTTAGGCCTTCCCTGCTCCTCCTTCTATTCAACGCCACCTGCTGCCTGAATGGTATAGTGTGCTGTACCTTAACCATATGTATGCCAGTCTCTCATGTATACATTAAGTATTACAGGAGGCGCTACTACTTTGTAGAAGCTTCTATATATACTTTCATAATATATTGAACGGAGGTTATACAACTACATTCTTCTTCGCTTTCTGCTGCAGCACATATCTGGTATTAAAGTAACTGCAAGAACATTCTGTATGTTACCAGACGCGCTTTTAAACTGCCCATGTTTTCCCGTTGTTATTATGTCCTTCAACCTTCCATGCAGAGCTCTCTGCAACTTGGTTTGAGATTGTGATCCATCCACTCACAAAAGTTAACAGGATTTGGGCAAATAATAATTTGACATTCACAACTCAAGTGTACCTCGCTCATGCAGGTGGCCGTTTGTGCTTGCTAACCTTAATTTCAAACCTCCGCAATTCGCTAAACTATCAATATAGCTCAACCTCCTGCCTATTGTTTGTTTCCAAAAGAGCACAATCTACTTCACAACTCCACACAGCATGGCTACCTCCAGAAACAATCAAAAAGGGAGCATCTACAATTAAAGACTCTACGCTTCCTACCACCACATTGAAGACACTCAAAAGCGACTCTCCACCACCTCTCGCTTTATCTGACCCTGCTATTGAAGCCATATTATCTGAAATTAGAGCTATACAACCCTTTATAGAAACCACAAACCAAAAGCTTCTGCAACTCAACGACACATTGAGGGGTTTCGAAGGTCGAATGGAAGAGGTGAAGAAAAGGGTTGGACTCGTGGAAGACATATCCCCAAGGGTAGCTCTATTAGAAAAGTCAGTCAAAGACCTCCACAAACACAACAAGGACTTGAAAAATAGGAATGGATGCAATAATATTTGCGTTTCTGGTTTTCCTGAGGGATGTGAGGGCTCGGACCACATTGCCTTCCTTCAAAAGCTGCTACATGCTATTCTCCATCTACCTTTAGAGACTCCACTTAACATTCAACAGGCTCATCATGTCGGACAACAGAGGGCTTCCATGTCTTCTCATCCTGCGTCCAGAACATTCATTTTCAATCTATTGGAATATACTCAGCTTCAACTCATTATGACCTCGGTCAAGGAGAAAAAACTCTAACCTGGCATGGCAGTAAACTTTACATTACACAAGATGTGGCTAAATCTACTGCTCTACGTAGGAAAGAATTCCTCTCACTGTGCCCACCGTTGAAACAGCTCAATATTCGTTATGGTTTATATCATCCTTGTGCCTTCAAGGTTACTCACAACGGTCACTCTGCTATGTTTGATGACCCGTCGGACTTAATATTCTCTTTATAACTTTTCTTTTACTTGTTCAAATTATTCACTCGTTTCATAATGTTGTTTATTATCCTCTCTTGTTCTAACATTTGTGAAGCAATAGCTGGTGTGGCGCCCTTCTTCTGCCGCGTGCTGTCTTTTTCCTTCGGACAGACCGGCAGCGTCAATGGCTCCCAGGACATTTTTTTCTTCCCTCTCCTTTTCGCTTAGCTTCAGGTCTGTCTGATTCTTTTTTTAAGTATTTTTCTTTTTTCTCACAAGCTGAGGTCAGTTGTTTTTGTGTTTCCAATGTTTTTTCATCGCAGGTCACCTCAGCTTGATATGTTTTTTATCAGACCTCCCTTTTCCTTCCTGTATTCCTCGTGTGTCATCCTCATGTATCTTACCCATCATTTTGATAAAAGTTATAGCACTTCGAGTATTTTTAAATGGATGGCCTTCCTGAAAAATTGCTTCTGTGTTGGTATTAAGTCTCTAACATATTATATTTATACAAATGTCTTTTAAATGTGTTACCCGGAACATTAAGGGCTGCAACAACCCCATTAAAAGACGTAAAGTTTTATGTCATTTGAACAAATTGAAATCATCTGTCGCATGCCTACACGAAACTCATTTATCCTCAAACAAGGCCATGAAACTGAAATCTTTGTGGGTTAAGGAAGTTGTTGCTAGCCCAACAGTTGCAAAGAAGAGCAGGGTGGCTATACTGCTTAGGAAAAAATTACCTTTTAAATTTTTTGGTAGTGATGCTGATGCTGAAGAGCATTGAGTGTGGGTCAAGCTCCAGATGGATACTATTTTTGTTTCTATCTTGAATGTTTATGGATCCACTAAACCAGACCCTCAGCTTTGGATAGCTATCAAAAGAATGGTACTTATCAATAACTTTACCAACTTAATTATGTTTGGAGACGTCAATCAAGTCCTCAACCCGTTTTTGGATAGAAAGTTTAGTAGTGTACATATATCCTCAAAAACACATAAATCTTTTCTAAGTTGTATCTCTGAATTGGGCCTAATTGATTCCCGGAGGTTATCGCATCCCAAACAACTTGACTACACTTTCCACTCACTTCCACACAATACGCTCTCCCGTCTTGACTATATCTTCACCTCTAAAACTCTTACGGGCACTATTGTAGATTCTACCATCTTCAATATTATTATTTCTGATCATGCCCCTGTTACTACTTCCTTCATGTTCGATGACATAAATAAGCCCTCCTCACGTTGGAAATGTAATAACTACCTATTATAGGATCAACAGTTCATTCTATCTACTCAGTCTTTTCTACATGAGTTCTATGATAATAATCATGATGAGGACACCTCAGTTGTGAATAATTGGGATGCTTTCAAGGACGCACTTAGGTGTCATATTATGGTATATTCTGGCAAGATGAAAAAATGCGTAAAAAACACCTTGATGAGCTACATTCCCAATTAACCTTTATAAAAGAAAAATACTATAGAAATTCAAATACCACTAATCTCCACCAGGTTATTGCTCTACGGTGCCAAGTTAATAATGAATTTACCAATCTAGCTGGAGGTACTATCCTCAAATATAAATCAAAAATGTATCAAACTGCTAACAAGGCTGGAAAATCTCCAGCTTCATATTTGAAAACCAGGAAGAAAAGATGATTTATATCTCACATTAAAGATGTCTCTGGTGCCACACTTAATCATCCTAGGGATATCCTGAACTGCTTCAAAAGAATCTATGAAAATCTGTTTAATTCAGACATCCCTATTCCAACCAAAGACATTCAATCCTTCCTTAATAAAATCAATCTATCGTCCTATCCACACGTTGACCTCACTCATCTAGACAAAGACATCACAATTACCGACATTAACCATGCTATTAAGGGATTGGGAAAGAACAAAGCCCCAGGTCCTGATGGTTATTCGGTTGAATTCTTCAACTCCCTGCACATTTTATTGCGCCGAAACTCAAATCATTATTCTCATACTTTGTCCACAGAAATCTCCCTCCGGTTCATTTTCTGAAGCCTTGCTTATTTTGTTCCCCAAACCAGATAAAGACCCGACATGCCCAAATAATTATCGTCCTATATCCCTTATCAACGTAGAAAGTAGATATTCACCAGAATTCTTGCTAACAAAATTGAATCTTCCCTTCCATCCTAAATCACATCTTATCAAGTTGGATATGTCAAAGGACGCAACATCACCTCTAATGCCAGACTTTTCCTAAATGCTCTCTATATTGTTTCCAAAGATAAAAAAGATAGACAAAGATCCCCTGCCATTGCTCCTGACGCTCAAAAGGCTTTTGATCGTGTTAGTTGGGACTTCATGTGTCACTCCCTTCAATGGCACAGCTGTAGTGAAAAATGTATATCACTAGTTAACCTTCTCTCTTCATGCCCTATATCTTCCATATATATTAACGGCTTAACCTCCTCCTATTTTTGTTTCAAATGACAAGGGTGCACTCTTTCCCCCATTCTTTACATTCTATCATTAGAATCTTTATTAGAATCCATTAGATCTAATAGAAATATCCCTGGAATCCCGGCCGGTTCATCCCATTGTAAAATTGAAGCTTATGCTGATGATGTCCTCATCTTCATTAAAAATCCCAAACACCACATTACTCACCTACTAGACACACTTCATCAATTCAGGTTAGTTTCTGGTTACAGACTCAATAGAGAAAAATCTGAAATGCTGCCCCTTAATTCCCTTTGTCTTAAATATGAATTAGATCCCTTTGGTTTAAAATGGTGTAATGACTCCATTAAATATGTAGGTATTAGTTTTGCTCCCATGATACACAACACTGTTAAAGTTAATAGATGCATATTGTTAGATAAACTTAAAGATCTAACACCCAAAGGGTCCCCCTTTCATCTGTCATGGTGGGGCAGGCTTTATACTATTAAAATGATGCTCTCCCTTATTATCCTTTACTACCTTCAACTGCTTCCGGTTCCTCTGCCTCTCTCTCCTTTCAAACCTATCTTCTCTATCCTCCTTGACTTTCTCTGGGGTCCCGGTAAATGTAAAAGAATTTTGATGGCCAAATTAAAAGCCCCTTATGATATGGGGTGGGGGGGTTAAGTTCCCAGATTTCAAACTATATCACTCAGTCTTTCTCCTCAAGCAATCCCGATTTTGGTTTAGTCCCCCTCTTTCACCAGATTCTCCCTCTTGGTTTAAGTTAGAGAGAAACGTGGTTAATCCATATAACCCAGCTGATCTGATTTATCTTTTTAATGACTCTTCTATGGCATTATCCGATCAGATTAAAGCCTCTGTAGCTGCCCTAAAGATTTTTCTTTTCCCTATCATAAAACTCCTAATAATGACCTATCCCCCCTGCTTTGGCATAACAAAAACATATTGTCGTTAATAACAGAATCTTGAACCAGAAGTCCTGGTTGAAAAGAGGTATTAGATTTATCCAACACATGATGAATGGCCCTGATATTCTTTCTTTCCAGCAGCTGAGACACTCATATTATATTCCTAACACTGAATTTAACTTTTACAATAAACTTGTCAACTCCTGTCTCGATGCTCTCAAGCACTTTTCCAATAAGATTCTCTCTCCAGATGTCTCAAGGTTATGGCAGCTAACGACCTCATCTGACATCAATGCGTCAAAATTCTACAAAGCCCTTATCATGAAGTCTGTTGTTCAACCAATGCGTTCGTTATGGGAAATTGACTTTGGTGTAATACTCAATGATCGCACATGGTCTTTAATATTTTCCAAGATCCAAAACATCTAAGTTGCAGCTAACATCACACAAAACTTCCTTTTTTCATCCATAGAGCATTTGTCACTCCAGTCAAACTATCCAAATCTATGATCGGATTAAGTAATAAGTGTTGGACTTGCGATTATGCGTCGGCCTCCTATGAACATATGTTTTTCAGCTGTCCTTTTGTTTTTAAGTTTTGGCAAAGTGTTTGGAAATACTTTAAACGCATATTCAATATTGATGTTCCCCTATCTTTTTTAAATATTGTCTTAGGTAGCCTTGCCTTTGAAGGTTTAATGAGCATATTTCAGGGAAACTATATGACCTATTCATAATTATTGCTTTCAAACTCATAATGGCAAATTGTAAAAACTCACATGCATTATGCATTGGTGGTGGAACAATGTATGCAATATTCAAAGATTGGAACAATGCATGGCTAAGTCACACAATTCCATTCAAAAGCACAATGCTAAATGGTCATTTGTATCCACTATTTGAACCATTTCAATGTTACATCACATGGCTCATAATAATGTTATCTATTATTATCAATGTACATGCCACTTTCATTCATTTCAACAGCTCTGTCTCCTAATTGCAGTGTAAATCTTCAGTGCTCTTCCTCCCCCCTCCTTCCCTTCCTAACCTCTTATCCCTTGTTTGTCTCCCGTTTGTCCACCTACTTGCTTTTGCTATTGTTAAACATTTTTACAAAAATGCATGTGTTCTAATAACGCAGACTCCATTGACTATGCCATTAGCTTTTATTTTGTATACGCTGTGTTTATTGCAAATCATGTATATCTAGTTCTCACTACTTTCTTATTCTAATTTGCAGACCCTGATCAAGATCGCCTTATCTATGATTCGATCTCTGCATTGTTATGTTGTTATCTAGTTATATTAATGCTAATAAATAATATTAAATTAGTATTGTATTAACACTATTAATTAAGTGCTAATATCTGGCTATTGTTTTGTGTGGGCGAGCATGCACAGGTGTGCAAGTTACTTGTGATGTGTGGGAAATCCATCCTACCTCAGAAAAGTGTGGCATATTGATTCCCATTGAAAAGGTGGGCAAACTCCCCCACAGCATTAGCATGGACCACTAAATCAAAGTACCAGGTGGGTATTAACATAATTGACCTAAAATCATTTGACCTAAAACATTTGAACGAATATATGTGACCTTTTTTTTGGCCAAATTGTATTAAATATATATATATGGGGTGGATAAAGGTATAGATTTAGTTGAGGGGAAGTGGGGGTTGTCCCCCCTTATTTTAGACTGAAAAGAAGATCAAATAAATGTGATCAAATGTGATTAGGACAAATGTTTTAAGCCAAATAGACCCACACCGCCAGGTCAACAATAATATACACTGCTTTACAAATTTTCGGACCTGCCCAGATGGAGTGTCAATCCACGATGGCTTGCCTTCCTGGCTAAAGTATTTATTGACTGCCTCGTTGAACAATACATATAATTTAATAGAGACATGTGTCTACATAGGGTTCAGTTTATTTTTAAAGCATGGAGAAGGCACGGGCAGGACCTCTATCCAAATACATCAGCACCAGAGGAGGACCTTTAATGAAGTTGGTATTGATCAGCCCAGTGCCCTGTCCCATGTAGCCCCCCTGCACCCCCAACACGGGATAATGTTGGAGCACCATCTTCTGCAATCGCCTTGTCAGAAGTGGTTGGTCTATCACCACTTCTAGACCGTATCAGCACTTCTAGACCATATACTGTTATGATGCAACTCAACACAGCAACAGGTCTCAATACTCTGACGCAGATGTCACTGGAACTCTGCACTGAAGTACCCCACCGGCTTGCCTTCTACCACCCTCACCATCCTCACCACTGTCCTCTATGTTCCCATGATTGCGTGGTCTGCAAACACCAATATCAGGAGTACCTGTGACAGCCTAGATGATGGCACCACCCATCGTTGAAGTGTGCCACTCATCAACATCTAATTACATATCTTTATACAGGCAGATGAGACTGGCTCTCCAATATTACTCAATTTCTCATGCTATTATTAAAATAACATCCTAGCATGAAAGAACTATGGTCCATTGGTTTAGACTGGCTGCGAGCCTTGTGTGGAGGTCCTAAAAAAGCAACAGACAGTGGCAGTTGATCAAAGACAATACTTTTAAACTACCGCCCTGAGTTCTTTGGGTTAGCGTTGCGTTGGTTAGTGTTGCGCTATATAAGAATTTATTTAGTTAGTTAGTTAAAAAAGTACCTTTTCCTCTATCTTGTGGAGGATAAAGCAGCCCAAAGGGAGTTAGAGACCCAAGAAGCTAGGAATGAAAATCCCGGCAACCTACAGTGGACTTATTATATGTAGGAACGTTTAAAGTGCAGGGTGAAAGGGAATGGATTGTGTAGGATGGTGCATGTCGTTGCATTCTGTGTGACAAAGTTGTGAGTTGTTTGGAATGCCGAGCATTATGTCTCAAACATATGTCCTTAAAAGTAACTCTGTTTCGGACTGAAAGTCAATGAAGAACCAAAAAACCCAGAGTGATATGTTGAACTATCCAGAGTTTAAGTCCTTGAAGCAGCATTTTGCATGCTATGAAGTTATGAGAGTAAGGAAGATGTGGATCCCGGGTAAACACTATGGCCAAGTCAAGGAAAGAAGGCATTAAGGGCCAGATTCATGGAAAAGTGCACATAGATCCCGCAAAGCCTGCACGCTGACAATGAACCTGCGCAACTAGTTGCGCATAAGAAATCCTGCACGCCACGCGTATTAAATTAATTGTCCACACAAAGTAACCCAATGCGCAAGTCGTGGACGTAATGCCCATGACACGCCCTCACACAGAGCCATTCCAGCCATGGAAGCAGACCTTTGCGCGCTCCTCCCACGTGTAGCAATGCACCCTGGAAAAACAGCCTGTATACACCCTCAACCAGGCCAGAACCACAGCAGGGATGTTTGGGGTCCCCCATAACTATTCCCAGCACCCCCTCCACATGTGTATCATGGATCGTAAAAAATCATAATTTTCTGGTACACATATGTGTGAACCCCCGGAAACAGTTCCTGCTCCCCACTAAACTGCTTACGAACAAATGTAATTGCGATCAGAACCCCGACTGCATGCATGCACCCCCAAATCTGAGGCCCGATCTAACCATCACGTGGAGATTCCTATGCGCATGTGTATGTACACCTTCCTTTGGGTGGCAGCTAGTTTGAGTGCATTGCATGGCCATTTCCCTGCCAAGAGGTTGTGGGGTCGGATCCATGAATATGTATCGTTCCACGCAATAGTGGGCATGCAGTGAACTGCCTGCGGTCCGTCCCACGTAATGCCCACATTTTCCCTTGTTCTTCCCCATTTTCCGTGTTAGGACCCCAACTCCGATCTATGCACAGGCCACGACACGCTCTGCGAGGTGTCTCGTTCAAGACACCTGTCCACTCGCAGAGACGTGCCGAACCTGCAGGTAGTTCCTGCACAGTACAAAAAAGTTCCACGGAGGCGATTCCATGAATCGACGACCTGAGTTGCGTGCAAGGTACCGATTTACTGTGCAAATAATTCCATGAATCGGTCCTAAAGCATTAATAACCATGAGTCTGTGGGGACAAAACAAAATGGGAGGAAGCAGTGTTCATTGGATCGGTCTCTGCTGCTGCCAGCATCCTGAATGATCTACTCTTGTGGGTGCTTCATCGGATTAAGAAGACACCTAACCATGGAGCTCGTTTTAGCTCCAAACGTACTCAATTTCTCTCTCTAGACAGGGGTCTGCAACTTGTGGCTCTCCAGATGTGTTGGACTAGGTCCCCCATGATCACTCACAATTGGCCGGGCTGTCTAATGCTATTGTGATTTGTAGTTTAAAACATACAGAGAGACACATTCCATAGATCCATAGCCACAAATGGTTGGATCGGTTTTCATTGTACTCCTTTCGCTACACTATTATAGCAAACCCCATTCTAAGAGAATCTTTATACATGTATTATAAGGAATCATCATTCTTTAAACATTGATAAGAACATTGCCCTTGTTCAAAATCTCTAAAAGAGTGGCAGTGCTTCAGCAAAATGCACCTCTTTCTACTACACAATAGAACTTGAAGGACGTGCACACAATGTAATATTTGGTAGATTATTTTGTGTTTTAACTGAAATCAGGAAAGGGAAATTAATATTTGTTGAGAAGAGATTCGTTTGACAACAATCATTGGACATATTTAAAGACTGTAATCAAAAAGTAAAAAATGAAACAGCGGACAGCATTAAGGGAACTTTGCATTGATTCAGTTCAAATGCAATCAGCACTAGCACAATAATTCCCCTTGTACAAATAAATATATAATTTCAGTGCACATTTGCAACAGGGCATATTTCACAGCTGTACTAGGACTAGGTCAAACATTTCCCTGGTGCGAAAATGCAGTCAATGACTCTATTCTTGCACCAGGGCACTTTTTGACTAATGGGTTGCATTTCTGATCCAATTCACACCACAAAATTGCCCTTGTGCAAAAAAACAGATTCTTTCATTGCATTCTTGAACCAGCACAAATGATTGCAACTTAGGGAAACGTTGCTACGGTGCAAACATGCATTGCAGTTTCCAATAGTGCCGGTGCAAAGTATATTTATGGCAACCCTATGGGTGCCAGTGCAGTTAGCAAATGGCAAACATTTCTCTATTGCATGAATACATATGCTTTCAATTCATGTTTACAAGAAGTTTAAAGTGTAGTGGCCGGATTCACTGAATTTTTGCAGGGTTCAAAGTGAATTTTCACTGCTGAAAAGTGACTTTGCACTGCTGACTATGATTAATCAATTTCTGGGGCACCAGTGGTCGAGGGATTAATATTGGTTTCTAAACCATCAATCAGTCCCAGACCTCTAGTACACCAGAAGGGATCTAAACAGATTGAAAAAAAAGTCAATTATAAACCTCCTTGTCCAATTTTGGTAACGTGGACGGAACAGAAGGCTTATCTCTGCAATGTCGGGAATCATTGGTTAATTGCAACACAGTGAAAATACAATTATTACCCAAAGATAAAAGGGACTGTCCAGTCAAAGTTGTATTACAAATATCAACCTTATTATTATCACAACACACTAGCACACTACAAAATACAACCCACACTGTAAAGAAACACAGAGGACAGGCAGTTTCATGAAGAAAAGGAAAGAACTCTGGATACTGACAGGAGGGTAGTTGATAAAGTAATCAGTCTTAACTGTTTAAAGTTATTTGGTTTCAGCACCAAGGTGCAAAGGGTAGTTACTGTCTCTAGGGGCCTTGGAAGAAGGCCCAGGGTCGCAGAACCACAACGCACCTGGTGCTCAATAAGTTCTTGATGATTGACAGTGTCGAGACTGTTCTAGGGCACTTTGCAGCCCTTGAGACATAGTGGCAGGAGACAGCTGCGGGTATCAGGCGGCAGGCCGTTCGACAAGCAGGGCTGGATAGATGGTAGTAGACTGGCCGGTGCGGCGGCTCAGGGACAATAATCATTGTCTTTGTGCTGGTTGGTAGATCTGGAGCACTGCCCGAGGTCTCTCGGATGGCTCTGGTGATTGCGGTGTGGCAACAGTCTGCGGTGCAGCCAGATGCTGTTTGAGGATTCGACTGTCTCGAAAATGTCCTTAAAAGATGGACGCTGGATGATGCTTGTGTGGCACTCCTCCTAGCTTTTCTGCAGGGCTTGTGTCATCCTTTCAAGGTGTACAGCCCAAAGCTCAGTGGAATGGTTGCAGGCAACAGCCTTTTCCTTTGTCCAGAGACTCTCTGGCACCTTCTACCTAGGAAGCTTGCTGTCAGAACCTAGCAGGGCACGGTGTGTGCTGGCTGAGTACTGGTTCTGGAGCTTCTGGGTGGGTCCTGTGAGTCTGGTATCTCCCTCTGTTCCCTGGGAGTTGTTTAGGGGATGGATCTTGCTTCCCTCTTGGAACTCCTGGCCTTTCTTCACTGTTGGAAGATGTAAAGTAGACTGTACCTTCAGCTCGGGTCCAAATTAGTCCTTCTTCTTACTCCTTTCAAAGTCGTGAGATGATCTGCTAAGTGAGGTGTGCAGCCCTCTGTTGAAGACAAATGGGCCACAGTGATTGGTGCAGTCTAAGCCTACCTTAATGAACAATCCTGGGTCCCCACCAACAATCCTCTGTTATGCATGAGGACAGGACCAGAGTGCTCTTCTACAGGATAAGGTAAGAGGTGACAAAATATACTTAAATCCCGCCCATCTTCCTGTCTGTTGTAGATCAAAATGCCTCTCTAGTTAACTGAGCCCTCTGTGACTCTTGATTAAAGCGCAGGTTTCCCTTGAAGTATGTGGCAAGAGCAGACATCCTGCCTCCCCTCTGAAAGGGGTCAGCTCTGCAGGGTTTTGCTTATGGTAAATAGTGTACACAGACATGCATTTCACTGCCTTTTATACAGAGGGGTGGGAACTATCTTCAGTTGTCACATTGCAAAACAAAGGGGTGTTACTCTGCTTTTCCTCTTGTCTGTTCCAGCAACCAAGCCACTTCAAAGCTTTCCTCAAATTCTCTCATTAATATAGACTGCCACCAGCAAGATTAAACAAAGGGAAAGCAGATCCATGGAGCCTTTTATATTTTAATTAGTCTGCCTATGGCTGGAGGAAGGTGGACCTTCCCTCTTCTTGAGATGCTTTAATGTACCCGTGGCTGTCACATTCTTTCTGAATATGACAGAGGGAGACGGCGCCTGTAGGCTCTATCTTCCTGGAGTACACGTATGTGTTTCGTGCGGGAAGCAGATGAAATGTGTGCAGAATGGCCTCACGCATTGCTCGGAGGTTGATCTTCCTGCGTTAATTTCCACTTCTCAAAAAATCAAAAAGCCCAGGCGAGTGCACTATCCCCGAGCACACTCTCCCTGTGCGGATGGTCGAATTCCTCACAGTTACAAAAGATGAATTAATTAATTTCATGACCTGGGTGGAATTCGGCGAGACCAAACATCTACTAGTTAGCATTTCCTGTTTCTCTGTACCCCTCTTTGGCATAGAATTCATGTGGATAACACACATTCAAATAGTGATTGAAAATCTGTCCTAGCCTCCTTTCCGATCATTTGCTTGAAATGGTGGGTAGGATGGTGGAAGGACAGGCCTATCATTTTTTTAATTCACAACTAGAATTACTTCTTTGATTCTTTCTTTGAAGTGTTAACATTGTATTTCCCAAAGCTAAAGGGGAGCCGGAAACTGCTGTTTTCTTTTTATCAGCCACTGCAAATTGGGCTGGTGGCGGCCGTTTAAATATCATCTGCGGGGTGTGCGGCCTGGAAGAGCACTGCTTTCCCTTTTGTCTCTGATCTTTCAGGGGCATCTGTTATAAGATTAGAATTAGCTTCCCTGACATTATTGTGTCACCGCACAGAGCGGAGCTCAACCTTGTTTGCTTTGTACCTCGGCAGCGGCACCTGGAAAATCGAAACTAATTCTCTGCAAAGATAAAAATAATTTCCAAAGGTGTAATTGTCGCTGTTCCTTTTCATCGTCAGTTTCCAGTTTCTTAACCTGATTGCGTCCTCCTTCCCTTTTAGATGTTCTGCTCTTAGAAATGCATGGGTTACAGCTTAGAGAAGTGTATAAAGAAGGAGGGTCGCACTGGGCCATAACATTGCCTCAGCCGTCAATGAGAAATCCCACAGTTGAAAATTGTTTTGTAATAATGCTTGAATAGTAAACAAGTGGGAGTTTTTTTTATAAAGTGTGAGGCAAATTGCGCATTTTAAATAATATTTATTCAGCAACACTGGCAAAACTACTAGCCGCACAGTGAATTAACTCATCAAACTGACCCACTGGTGAGAAAAGGGGCTCACTTCGACCAAAAAAAAAAAAAAAAAACTCGTTGACACCAGCGTTTTTGGTTCAGCCATGGGCCTAGTGCCCTATGAGCCAGTCCGAGCCTGTAAAGAACCTTTTCATGAATGCACTATAAAACAAGCTATTTTCCATTTATCTCATTGCAAACGACATTACTGGAAATGTACTCAGGCGGGTGAGTATATATTTGAGGGATCCATTGGTAGGCTTTGAGTTATGAGTTCTTAACAAACGTCCTAGGTCTTTTAATGGCAACTTGCAGGATCTTGCAAACAATCCAATTACCATTTCTCTCTAATTCACTTACAAATGTTGAATCTCGTGACTTTTATTTCCCTCATATCAAACACTTTATGAATTAAAATATATTTAATGTGTATTAATTTAGACCTTCACTGTACCTTATCCCAGGTGGTTTGGGACCTATTCTCAAACTTCATCCGCTCCAAAAATCACACATCTTAGAGAAGTTAATACCTGTTTCTACTGGTGGAGTTCATATTCAACATGATAGAAATTGCAGAAGAATTCATGGAAACCTTGAATTCTGCATGTATTTTCACAAAACACAAAACTTTAGTTTTGTTGTTTTCATCCTGTAGCCTGCAGAAAATCTGGAGATAACATGTTTATTTTCGCTAGATGGTCCTGCACATTTCGCTGAACTGTCTGGAATCGTTGGTTACACGTCTGCAAAATTGGGCCACATGTTAGCATTGTTTGTCCTAAATAGTGAATAATTTAATTTTTCTCTGCTGAAATTCTATGGTTTTGAGTGAAGTCCGTAGCCCAAATTACAGAGTATAGTATGTCACCTCACACACTTTCCTAATTCTTGAAATTCCTTCTCCACATACTTTATTTATTTATGTATTTGTTCATTTCTATTACGCCGGTAACTCGCAAGTCTCGGGGCGCAGATACACGGACACGTGAGACAGACAAGAATTGACGACCTTCACATGATCTCTGTTCGCCTTCTCATAACATGTCATTTCCACTGGGTGACTAACTAAAGGCCATACTCAAAATGTATATTCAATTAAATTCCATTGTAATAGACTCAAATCACAGTAATCATTTTCAAAATGTCTATCCCAATGTTATGATTTGTACCTTGATTTTCTCAAATGTTGCATAATTCCAGGAATAGGCCTGACATTTAACAATTGTGTCTTGACATTTCAGATCATGGCTATGACTGCAATGTAAACCCATGCTTTTAGACAATTTTAAATACATTGTTAAGAGGATGCAGCAATGCATTGCAGGAACCATGTGTTTTTGCCATTTCTGAATTCTGGCACAATTGTTGGCCCAGATCAAAGCATAGTGATTGCAAGGTGATTTCTACTAATTTCACTGGTTTCCAGTTTTTATGACTGAGGGTGTGATTCTGAGGTTCATGCCAAAACCGAAAAGTAGTGACTTGGCTTCATCCCCTCGACTTTTGAAAGTGCCTTATTTACGACCTGACAACGGCCCTAGAAATCTGTCAGAAATGCTGGGCAGCCACTGGGAGGGGATTCCCCTTAAAGCAAAGGTTTTGCATGTAAAACAAGGGGTTTATAGTGAAAAGACCGAAAAAAAATATCGAAAAAAAGGTCGAACCAAAAAATCTCGAAAAAAAAAATTGCATTTTTTTTTTTTTTTTTTCAAGACGTTTTTTTTTAAATGGGGGGTTCCCCCCAACTCCCCTGTTTTTTTTTTTTTATTTTACCCCTTTTTTTTTTATTTACCTGACCCCGAAAATACATATAAATAAATAAATAAAAAATGCAATTTTTTTTTTTTTCGAGATTTTTTTTTAGATATTTTTGTCATTCGATATTTTTTTTTCGGCCTTTTGACTGACCACCAAAACAAGGAGATCACATTTAAATCACTTATACGTTGTCCCTAATATCTACTGCACATGTTTCTGCTTTATAAGCAAGGCATTTTCAAGAAGGCAGCACCACTTTTCGGATTTACTGAAGGCTCTAGGTCACTTTCTTAATCAGAAAAGTGGCAGACCTTGCAATAACACTGGTGCACACACTGCCCCCACAACAATTGATTTCAGCAGTTTTTTTTTCTGCTAGAAAGCATTATTGATACCCTCAAATTCTTCCACCCACCTCAGAATGGCAGCACTGGAAATGGGAGGAGAGAATGTCGGCTTTCCACGCAACTATTCTCCCGAACTCAAAATCCGGCCCTGAGTCTCATCTAATGGCACATGAGTTCTAGTGCATTAGTTTTAAAACACTCCTTGTGACATTATTTGTGCAGCTTTAATGGACTGCTGCTTGTGTGCACATTTAGATCAATCCACATTTGAGAGTACTAGTTATAATGTCCCCAGATTTGAAATAAACCAGTTTCACTATGTATATATACATATATTTGCAACGCCAAGAAAGTTATGGTGGGTTTAAAAAGGTTTGAAAACACCCTTTCAGCTGAAATGTGAAAGTCCATTTGAGCCAAGTCAAACATTCCACAATGCCACCTAGTAGCCATTGCTGGAAGTTCACAACCAGTTCTGAGCCATAACAGCAAGGCATTGTGGGTATGCAAATTAACTCAAATGCAAACCTTTACTCCAGAAAACGGTCTTTGTCTAAGAGGGCTGTGCTACTTTATACATAGCTTAATCAACACAAGGCAGCCATTTGCAAAGCTGCCAGGACAACCACATACCTGGTTCCACCCCTTATAGGGATCATCCACGCAGTATGGTCCAAACAACCTTGTGGCTGGAGCATTTGGCCATGTTTTCACAACACCAAGAAAGTTACGGTGGCTTTTAAAAAGCTTGAAAAAAAAATGTCACCTGTAATGTGAAAGTAGGAAAGTCCATTTGAGCCAAGTCACACATTCCACAACACCACCTAGTAGCCATCGCTGGAAGTTCACCTCCAGTTCTGACCCACAATAGCAAGACATTATCCCAGGTGGTAAGGCTGAACAAACTTTCCCAAAAGGGTCCTGTGAAAATTTACTGCAGACAGCCAAATCTATTTCCTGCACATATTCATTGAACATCCCTCTGCACCACCTCACAGCGCATGTATGTCTCTTTCCAGCTCTACCACCACCAATGATCTCCTGATCTCCATGGCCACCCTCAACACCACAGCACCCTAAGAATATAAAATGTCTATTTTCAACACAAGAGTTCCGAAGATAAAAACATGTTGAACAGGCCCCACTGCCCTGGAGGATCCTCCCACACATAGTAGGGAAGCAGGATAGGTTTTACTGCTCTTTGGGGCATAGCATTATCCCCCAACCCCCCTCCCTTGCTAGTCCACAATTGATACCCCTCAGTAATATTAAAGTTCCACAGACAATGCTCCAGAAAGATGTGTTGGACCAAAGTGGGTGATTGGGTGAACATCTTCGCCCAGCACTACATGGCACCGCCATCCTAGGTCCTCCAGGTGGTGCTTCATGGATTGGCATCTCTGATGGCATTGTATGACCTTTCACAGGAAGAGCAATGTGTATTCAGTGATTAATATCATGTGATGACTACTGACTGATGAACAATAGCAGTAGATCCAAGGTCTTTCAAGTAGCTGCAAGAAAGCCGAACCAGGAAAAAGTGTGATTGACACATCCCCCTGCTGCCTGCTTCTAGAGTGTGATGTGGGGAAACTGACATTGGCAGATGAGTTCGGAGCAATAGAGGAACTTTAATCCTTTTTAGTTTGGGCTGTTAGGTGGTACTTTAGCACCACCTATAAGCCAAAATGATTACATTATAGTGCAGACATGACATGATATGGCATTTATAACGCACCTATACACAAGTGTTTCAGGGCGTGGCGAGGAAAGGGAGGGGGAACAGAGGGAAGACAAACAGTGATCCTGCTAGGGCAGGTGTCATTCAGATTGTGCAAGTGCATGGGAAGGGGAAGGGAGAAAGTGCAAGGGAGAGAGGGAGGAGACAGTGCAGTACATGGGATAATAGACTAATAACATAGTAAGTACGTCCAGCTCGTGGCAAGTGCAAGGTAAGTGCAGACATCAGTGTCAAGTGCTGGTAGAGGGGCTGTACGGATACAGTGACAGTCCAGAGTGCGGGGGTTGCCAGGAAGCCAGTGCAGGTGTGTGACTGGCAGTGGAGGGGACCTGGGCCCGAGATCGGAGGGTGGCCAGGTACCCAGTGCAGTTTCAGCTAGGGGTTCAGCAGGGGAGAGGAGTAGAGAAAGCAGAAGCAAAGAGCAAGGTTTTGAGGTGCTTCCTGAACCAGATAATTGGCATTTGAGGAGAGACACAAAGCTTGTAGGTGTTCCATTGGCAGGTCCTGGCCATTCTAATTCCTAGTTCCATTCCCACCCAGCTCTACACACCCAAAAAAACCTACTAATGGGATCTCTTTCAGCTCACTTTAATCAAGCCTTACCATCACACTTTCCAATGATGTAATTATGATTGACATGTTATCCCAGTGTTGTGGTTGGATATTTATCCTAGATACATGATGCCAATGTTGACGAAAGAATGCATGTAACTTAAAGGGGTAATTCAATGTCCCTTGTCTATCCTCCAATATTTGGCAATCTCCAGGTCCATATTCACCAAAGTCTCTGGAATAAGGTTTCCACGGAGACCGTTGCAGCAAAAAGTTTAAAAAACATATGTTGATTCATCTGAAAGTAGTAGGCTGATTCAATGAGCTAAGTGTTCACGCCACCAACAATTTGAAAGTGCCTTGCTACGTACAATTATTGAACTATAAGGCAATTAGAAGCATATGGTGACAGAAGGTCATATCAGCACTAACTCATACAGGGCTCATCCATTGGCTCGATAGACACAACAAAATGATGCGTGTTCCTGGAGACACGGATGGTCTATCAAAGTAGATTGGAGGAGAATTAGTGGTGACCCTCATCACAAGTCACTTTCTACTATTAACCAAAACATCTAGAGAAAACAAACCTCCCCATGCACATAGAAATACAAATTGTCTTTATGGTAAGGACACGCCTGTCTAACAAGTGGGCCTGAAGCTAATGTAGTTGGACACACCACAGTGGCATTAAAATCTGCAAATGCCCACACAGTGCTGCTGAGTGGGAATTTACAGATTTTGTGTGGGCCTTGCCCACTCAGGCCCTGCCCAGTCTACGTCTCTGATTGGTAAGTCAAAGAAGCAAACACAAGAGAACCGTTTCGACAAATAAGGTGAAGTAGGCCTTCAGTTGGACAAGGAGGACAAATCTGCCCGGGCGCAAAATACCCAACAATTGGGACCGAGAAGGCCTGTAGAAACTGTTCCATGAGTTATTATCCCCTATTTTGGTGGATATATTAAGGCATGGAACCTGCGGTGGACAACCCACAACCCCGCATTATTTTTAAATGACCGGGGGACACCCCTGCAACCCCCGCTCCCAAAATTATCCCCCCAAAAATATCACTGTTTCAGACGATCATATATATGGCAATATTTTTGGTGGGAATAATATGTAGTGATACCATAGAAACTTGCAGATAGCTGGATTTTGAAAAGCAATTTGGTCTGAAAGTTTCAAAGGTTGCTGTTCCGCGTTGCTTTGTTATTACGGCATATAAATACTGAGAACTGCACAATTGCTCTGTGGCTTCGATCTCCGCATGCTTCCGGCATGATTTTTATTTTTTTTCTTCATTATGAAAAGAGAGCCTTAAGTGGCCCATCGCTCCTGGAGTAATTTGCTGTTTATTGTGCGCAGGATGATTGGAGTGAATTCATTCGCGCCATGTTTGCGTGTTTCAGGCGTGCATATTCTTCCTGGGAGCCGTGTCATAATACAGCATTAGTTAAGCTTTACAGTACTTAAAGGCCTCTTAAAATAAACGGCAGCCCATTTAACTTTAATTTGTTTAAGGCAAGCTGATTTATATATTTAGTTTGCATTTGTGTTTGCAATTCTGAGAAGTCGTGGTGTACAGTGGGGGCCTGGTGAGTCCCGTGTGCGGTCTCTGCCCGGCTTGGAGCGGTACCGGTCAGCGTGCCATGCACGGTACGGGGTGGTATGCCTGTCTGGAGCAGGCTTTTGTCCTAACTTATAAAGCTGTATTTTATAACTAAAAGGTATTGTAGAACTCAAGGGACCACCATAGAACTGTAGAACCACAATTAGGCACAGCTTGAAAACAGGCAAGAAAAAGCGGGCTTAGAACAGAGTTGAATGAGGCCAAACAAAAGCCCAGAAGGTTCCAAAGAGGGCAGAATGAGGTTGGTGACAGGAAGCTGGCTTACCTATAAAGGGAAAAATATAGAAACAAGAATAAACTTCTCATATCGAAAGAAATGAGTCTACCAACCCCTGGCATGGCTGGAAGGAGGAAGCGAAGCAGCGAAACCTAAAGGAAAGGCCATAGAGTACGCAGCGCAATTTCAGCGACCAGAAGTCTCGCGCGATATGATCAGGTGATAAATCAGAGGTGACATAGGGCTTTGTGATTTCTGGGAACGTAGGGGCGGATGATTAAAATCCCAGCGATACCCGCCGTGAATAACATCCTGGGGTGGAATTCGAAATGCGGCCTTGTGATTAATGTGAAATAATATCAGGTGCGATACGGCGCGGGCTGCTGATAAAGGCCCAGGGTGCAATGGGGCATTGTTTCAATTTTGCCTACTTCCACCCTCCAGAATTCATCGGATTGGCTCTTTGGACTGCCGTGATAACAATGTGAATATGTTTGTGTTGTAGAGCTTGATATCATGCCTGGGACTTAAGTGCTTACTTGATATGCAGAAATGGTGCAGCCCACAGTGAATGTGGTGCCAGCATTTCAGAGACTGAAACATTGTATAAATCACCTACTCTATTAGAAAAGTCAGGTTTTTCCTAAGGTGAAAATCGCAGGGGTTGTGTTTGGGTTGCTGCCGGGGTGACATGAAGCGCCACAACAATATAAGACGCAGTGGTCATGCCCGGGCTTCAACCCCCCACCCTGAAATGTTGGGCTATGCTGTCTCGACCTGGCTAACCTACAGAGCCGTGGCCTCAAAGCCCCTGCGATTACTAACGTGAAGCAGTTCACTGTTAGCATGTGCACTCATAGGCACAGAGTTTTAAGAAATTGAAATTGTGATGTGGGGGTAGTACTTGCATTTCAGGGGACCAATTGGAAGGGTAGACCGCTCATTCTCACGGCAGTCCTTAAGTGGGTGCTTTCAGGAGAGAGTTAACTATTTATAACATTGAAGCAGCATTAGATACATGTCATTAGAATGCATAAAGAAGTTAGATGCCCCCCCACACAAATGAGTTTGCCCCTCCCCCACCATCTCTGAAGTTAGCACCTCTCCCGACATTTGAAGGGGTGGCTCGCCCCCGCTCCTGAAATGTAGGTTTTGTTGCTTCTCTGATAAGACGTAGGGGCAGAAGGCTATGTGGCAATACTAGAGAACACACGTTTTGCATATTAACGATGTGGTAACATTGGTCATATGTCTGTTGGATTTCTTGGGCAGTTTGCTCCAAAATAAGTCCGCTTTTGAATGCATTGACTCACTTAGGAGCAGACTCTATCAGTGGACATCCAGACATCTTGATCAGTGCATTCTCATGATAGAACTGTCCATTCTGTGTCCTCACTACCATTTTGCATCACCCACCCCTGCCCACCCACACCCTTCTGCCTTCTCCCGGCCTCCTGGTGCCCCTCCCATACCCTTCACTTTTTATCACACTGCACTCCTCTCCTGCTCTCTGCTCCTCGCCTTCCCAGTCTCCCGTACTCTTACCTACGCACGATGCTGCACCATTCTCTACACCTGTGTGTTCTTGTGTGGGCAGCGTTTCCTGCGCGCCCCAGGCTCGCCACTTGTTATCCGATATAGCTGTAGGTGTGCAAGAACTGTGAAGATCAGAACTCACAAACGAGAAAGGGAAAGACATTTTGTAAAGAGTAGTGCGGATATTGGCTCTCAATACGAGGTCGGTGGTAAAACCCACAGGTAGGTGGGAGGCTACCGCCAACCCCATAACACTGTTACCACTGCCTACCATCCGGTGCTACCGGGATATCAGAAGCGGCGGTGGGACGGTTATTTCCCATAGGACTCCATGGGAAACCTGAAGCATCAGCACCGTTATTAACGGTGCAAGTGCTTTGGTGAAAAGCCTGCCGGTAGGGGTCTGAACCCCGGCAGGTCAGGCATGCCGGGAGTACCATGCCCCTGCTGGTAGACTCGTAGTTTGGAGGTCCAGAAAGGATGCCGGTACTTTGATGCTGGCACCCTTATTTTAGGACCATCAAACATATAATATGGCCCATTGTCCGTGACTATTGGCAATGACCAAATGATGGCAAAACAACACCCACGAAAGTAAAGAAACATACCAGGAGGTTGTAAATATGGTGAATGGTCAACTTTCACTGATTCCGTTGCTGCGGAAATTCAATCTGCCGTCACTGGCACACTGCTGTTGTAAGGGAGTGAGGGATTTGAGAAGAAGGAAAGCTGTGTTGGCAGAGGATTTTCTGTGTAAAACATACCCAACTCACTACACAGCACCCCCCATGATATATTGGACCTAGCTGTGCACATACTACCTATCTCACATACGCTGGACACCACCTCCACCATTAGAATGAAACTATCCCCCATGATAAATCTGGCTTAGCTGCACACATACTTAGTGCACACACACACTATTTACTTCTCTGAGCATTTACAGTTACCTGGACTGCGGTCCCCGAGGGTCTTCAATCTACAGCACATTGAGACCATACCAATGGTGAAAGACTCTATACAAATGCCCTTTAACATAGCACAACATAAAAGGGTGACCAGAAAGCAGGCAAATAGCAACATTCGGGAGAGTCATGCAATGAGAACCTGGATCTGCGGAGACAATCAACGCGGGCACCCGAATCCACACTAACAATGCACTGACCCACTGGCAATTCCAATTAGGGGAACAATACGTCACTCACATGGTAGAGATTATTGTCCGCAGTAAGAGAACAGCCGTGCTGGTTTTTAAAAAGCGGCCAGTGAGAAGAAACCCCTGCAGTATGAAGGCTGTATTGGTTGTGGTGATTAAACTCTCTGACAAGGTTTGGGAAGAAGTTGCCACAGTAAAGGGACTACCACTGCCTCTGAGCTTTCAATATATCCTGCAAGGCAGTGTTTATTAGACACAGAGGTGCATTTCCATACCTTGCTGGTCTAGGAAAAATTCTGGAAACATGTTTTTATCACTGATGTTAATTCCATGCCACTGACAGAAGTGCATAAATGTGCTTTATGGCTGACTATGCCATCCAGTGGACTGGTAATCTCTTGCCAGCTCTCGTGGTATGCCCGAGATAACCCATTCTTAAATAAACTTGCCATGGTCTGATGCCAAATTACAAACAGTATCATGGGGAAATATGCCAGTGCCAGGCTATTATGCAAGTCTATGCAAAAAGGACGAGAATACTCGTCCTTGGCACTTAAGGGGTTTAAAGATTAGGCATCAACGCGTCAAAACAAACTGCTGAGATACGTCTGAGAAACCATGTTAACCCTATGGCCCACCCTCGGTTATCTGTTAAAGCTACGGGCACTTAGAAGCAGACTAACACAAGAGCTGTGCACTGTGTCTTAGTTTGGGGTAACAGAATGCAACAAAAATACATAAGAGACATATTACTACAGTCGAGTGTGGGCTTTCCGTTTCGTGCACAGGTACAGAATACTCTCTGTTTCATCGAATTAGGAGTCTGCAATGCTCGAGCATGCACCAGGCAACACCTAATTGGGTGAATGTTCCAGTCGCTGCTTTCATAACTCCCGCCTGGGTGATGTGCTTTCCCATGTTTCCTCCCATGGTTGCTTGTAGATCCTTTGCTGCCAAATTGCCCACTCTCTCCCCCTCCCCCGTTGTCAGCTTCCAGCTCGCTTTAGCCTGTCTCGGCTTTCCTCAACGCACCCTTCCCTCTGTGACTAGTAACGCTCTATGTTGTTTCCCGAAGTTAGGTCTGTGCTTCATAAACACCATAATAAGAAGAAGACTACTAATAACGCTAACAAGATCAAGGTGCCCAGTGATAATGCCGCAGTGAAAATGACCAACAGGTGGCGACATTTCCCTAAACATGCACCCTCCAGACAATCAATCACTTCCCTAAAATATTCTAGGATTGGAGGTAATAATATATAATGGCACCCCTCCTAGAATATTTGGGGGAAGATTCTTAGGGGTCAGGAAAAAAGTCACCTACCTGGTGACTTTTCACAGTGACATTATCACATGGAACCCAATATCTGGGACTTGGAGTGATTTATTTATAATTGTCCTTAGAAGCGAAGCAAAATCTGAAGAAGAGAGCGATGGATGAGATGCCTGATGTGGGACAACTTGAGAGCTTTGTCTTACCAATGTGATTCAGAATTTGCACTACACAAATACACTTTGCACAGTTCCATGAATCAGGGTCTGTGCCAGCCGTGCAAAGTCACTTCGAACCATGCAAAGAAATCCATGAATGGAGCCCTAAATCCCGACATCCCCAGGGCATGAGTTAATGTGCCTTAACTCAGATTAGGTTTACATGATCTGAGTCTAAAACAGTGATGAGACAGCAAAGTATAAAACACATAACAATGATAATAATAATAATAATAATAATAATGATAATAATAATAATAATAATAATAATAATAATAATAATAATAATAATAATAATATATACTCAAGTTTCCAACTCTTCTTGTCTATTGTTCAATCAGATAGGCTACAGTGGTGTTTTGGCAAAGTAGCAAAGTATAAAACACATAATAATATTAATAATAATAATAATACTAATAATAATAATAATAATAATCATCATCATAATAATCATAATAATACTAATAAGAATAAGAATAAGAATAATACATGCTCATGTTTCCAAGTCCTCTGATCTATCATTCATTAGTACCCGGCACTCATGTCCACGGGATTAAACTGAAAGGTGATTGGCTAATTTCCAAGCCATACCTCAGTGTAATCCCATGGATGCATGTACGTGCACTTCCTGCCTTTGTTCCTGGCGAGGGGCGTGGCAACCCCTTAGCCAATGAGGAGGCTTGAAACAGGGCAATCTCTGCTCCGAGCCTCCCAAAGGCTGGAAGCTGCCTTTGTCCCCCACCGGGGACTCAGGTATGTTTTATTTTTTTCTTCCACCCCACTCGCCTGAAAACTATCCCATGGCCACCCTCCCAACCCCACGTACCTTCTTTTTTCTTCTTTTCTCAGGAGCAGACGCACTGGGAACACCTCTGTTCCCAGCGCGTTCGCTCCCGATTCCCGCCATGGAAAGGGAAAACGGACTACGTTTTCCCTTTCCTGGCAGACATTTTATTTGACTTTTTTATTTTTCCATTCCGAAATGTGGCAGCATTTTGGAACAGAAAAAAATTCTATTAGTCCCCCGGTCTAACAGGCCGGGGTACTGATGGCAATAAGCCCCTTGATGGCGGGCCAATACCGCTACGCTCAGGGCTGTAACTATGGCCCCGGGGGCATTACCTGGGGCGGTGTTGGCCCACCGTCTCGGGGCCTATTGCCTCAATCAGCTATGGCTATGCTAGAGTGGTGTGATGGCAAAGTATAAAAGATAAAAGATAAAACACATAATAATAATAATAATAAGCAGAGTTATCAGAGAACCTTATGCGCAGATAATCGCAATCCCTTCGCAGTTCCCTCGGGTAGACCTGAAGCATTGGGCCATCCCACCATGTCTATGCAGGGATTCTATTCCTAGCGACATCCGAATAGGAATGTAATCCTCTTAAGTTTAGAACATTGATGAACCTTTCAACCTTTGGCTCTCAGGTGACGTATTGCACTGTCAGATGCGCTTGGAATTGGTAGACAGGGGTTAGCTCTTCTCAGAATGTTAGCGCCATGATGCGATCATGGGTTGCACTTAACAAATACACAAATAAAAAAACAAGAATGATGGCCTGTATTGTGGGGTGGCTAGGCAACAAGAGACTTGTGTGAGATTCTCATGTATGATGTTGGTAACCTGACGTCCAATCAATGTTTGTATTTTTTACTCTAAATAACTGATTATACATTGTATGGCTCTTTACCCCATATTTCTCAAAGATTAGTCTGTAAGATGCATCACCCATCCCAGTATTTAATAAGAGGTTTTGTGAAGGGCGACTCAGACTCACCTTACATTGCTCAGCAGCCCATTGGGCTACATTGGGGTAAACAGTCATGTTCCTCCGCTGAATATGTTCCCCAGTCACCACTGACCTTAAGGCATTCAGAATGCTGGTGCCCCCTCAGGAACGCCCTCCAACGAAATGAGCCTGCAACAGGGTGGGTAGGACACTTCAGTGTCAATTGCACACCTCCTAGGGAACGGCTGCTGATAGAATGGGCAGCTCAAGCACACCCATCATTCCCCGCCCCACAAAACCAAACTATGGCAAGCATTGAGGACCGGCTCTTACTGAAACTCTTTCATGAATCCTGACAATTCCTTGGCTTTCATTGCATTTGCTCATGCTCCGTCACTCTTGTACCCTTTCATTATGCGTCTCGTCCACCCCGCTGTGAGGTAGACAATAGGGCCATGAGACATGGGCCCTCATTACGACCCTGGCGGAAATCGCGGTGCAAAATGCACCATGGAGCACGGCGGAAAGCTGCCGATAGCGCCATGGGGGTTGGCGGATTTTCCGCCCCATTCCGACCTTGGCGGGGCGGTAAATCCCCATCCCCCATTTTACCCTTCCCCATTCCCATTTTTGCCCCATAGGGTATAATGGGAGTGGGGAAGGCGTTAATTACGCCACCGTAAAATACGGTGGCGTAATTAACAACAAGGTCCCGTAGCGCCATGGATTTCTCCGCCCGGAAAAACCAGGCGGAAAACGCTCCATGGCGCTACGGGAACTCGTAGTAGGGCGGACGGGTCCGCCGCGAATAACGCTGGCGTAAACCCACTCCGCCAGGGTCGTAATGAGGCCCATGGTCTTGTAGTAGGTTTCACACTGCTCTTTTCACACTCTGCTTTATCCATCATCCCCACAGTCTCACCTAGTCACGGATCCTCACACTCATGTATCCATCCTAACAAGCTCATTCAATAATCCATGTATCTATATCACGCCTATGGATTTATCCGTGGAAATATCTTCATAATATCATGTAACCCAATGCTTTCCTTTATATATCTGCCTTCAAACTGTTGCATTCATCCCTCCATCTATCCTCATAATCATCCACAGAGACTCCTTCACCCCCTTTCATTAGTCAACCCTCATATTCACATCCATTCACCCATCCCTCCTGTTCTCCCCTCACGCTGACCCCCATTTGCATAAGTGTGTCAATGTGCATGAATGCAGAACACATTTTCACCAGAGTGGCCAAAACGACTGTCTTTGTCTATGTTTGAGGGGGAGCAGCTGAAATAATCAAGGCAAGCAAGGGAGCATGTACGAAGAGGCCATCCATGGAACTATTTGGACAGGGGTCAGTTAATGAGCAGGTGAAGCGAGCAGAGACACTAGTTTCATAAAGGGAGGAACAGCCAATCAACAGAAGGGGTAAAAAATACTCTTCCGTCATTGGCAACACAGTGAATCACAGAGCAAGTGAAGGAGATGAGCATGTTAAGAGGTGAGTCTGTATTGCATAGAAGGCAACTCAAGTTTGATAGGTTAACAAAGAGAGATTCCATGGTAACCGGAGAAAGAACTTAGTGGATGTTGAATACATCTGTTGAGTTCTCACATTGAGTGCGCCCGAGCTGCACGCGCTTCAAAAGCCCTTTGCTGTGTGATGCTATATGATAACATATTCTCAGAGAGAGACAACACAACCCGATATATAATACATCATAGCTCAGGAAACGGCCAAAGGTGTCATTACAGATGATTCTATGACTCCTCCAGAGAAGAAGAGAAAAGGTGGGTGGACTTGAAAGAAACAAATGGTGGCGTGTAAGATTTTTGAGTAAAATATGTTCTGAGCACATGGAGAAGAATTGTGCAGGGGGGAATATCCAAGTGTGATTGCAATGGCAGATAAGACAGCATCACGGGTAAGATGTACCTGACCTCAGGAATATGTTTGCGAACCTGGTGGAGAGATGTTTGTTGCTCAATGACACTACAGATGGTTTCAAAAAGTGAATGGAAAATATGTTTCCCACAGTTAAAGAACAACTGATTGGAGCAGTTATTGTCACCATAAATATTGGTCCAATGGTCAACAAGGCAATTGATCATGTACAAATCATGTCAACGGGTTGTGTGGTTATGTTGTCTGCGTGGGGAACGCGTAGGATCAAATTTGAAATGGTATCCAGTGATTTTAGCGAATAGAAAGTAAAGAATGAAATTATAATGAAACAAAAAAAACGAAAAAGTACCAAATTGTTTTGAAAAATATGTTAAATCTTGTGGGGAGGGGTTTGGTTTGAGGTTTTAAAAATGTACTGGGGTTTAGGGGGACTACCCCCCAAAATGATATTTTGTTATTGTTTTTATTTCATTAAAATTTCATTATCTATTTTTTTAATTTGTTAAAATCACATAGATCTTTTTGAAACATAGGTACTTTCTTGATCTATGTGTTCTTGCTGTGACGAATGGTCTCAAATGGGGCTCTTTACGATAGCATCAGTGGCCGACAACTTTACAGTTGCACTCTGCACTTATATGGAAGCATTCAAGTGCTCTCGCGCAATGTCAGACACAAAGTCAATTGACTAATTGTACACTTCAAAATAACTAGTCTAGACAGCCGTAATGGCACAATGTATTCATCTCAGTGTCTCAGAGAGGCAAAGTTTCCATCTAGAATGGAATGGGTGTGTCCCATGAGTGCAATACCGCTATTGAGGCATGAAGAGTGCAGGATGGCTTTCCGCCACTGTCCTGTTCACAGACACCATTCACATGGTCGATCCTGAATTCCAACTGTTGTGGATACAAAGGATGTGTTCCTATCACATACAGTGCAACAGCATTGAATCATGTTCCTTACTACACTTCCTTTAAATTGTACCTAAAATTATATTTTAATATACATACAGTTTTGAGGCTCTGCTAGTCTGTAATAAATGTGTTTCATGGGGTGTCCGGTCAAAGGTTCGACAAAAAAAGGATCAAACGACCAAAGGGTTGAGGTGATAGGACCGGTCAATTTTTTAAAAAAAAAAAATCTTTTTTTTGGTTTTCGTATAGTAAACAAAAAGTGATTTTTGCACCAACAACAGGGGTTTGGGGGGGACCCCCACAAAATAAATAAATAAATAATTTGACCCTTTGGTTTTCCATCCTTTTGATTCTACCTTTTGGTCATTCGATCCTTTGCATGCAAACATTTGACCTAGAACCGTTTCATGGCTGGCGGGAATGACAGAAAACCCATACCCAAAATATAAGGTCACTGTTTCATTATTATAACCTGAAGTCATTTTGAGGATTAGGTTCGTTTTAGTCCATGGGTTGAAATTCTACAATGAGTACAAGTTAGTCAAAACGTTCATTAGCACCGTGGCCTTCCGTCCTTCCCTATCTCTGCCCACCAAACACACCTTCCTTCTTGGCGGTAATCAGACACTCACAGTCTGTGGGGTTTATAATGCTGCACAGTTCCTTCTTGGCTCATTGTGGTGACATTCTTGGGTCAGATGGGCTTGGTTGGGATGACCTCTTCTGCGGTCCTCCTGCACATGCTCATTACCTGGTTGCATTATGCACTGTGTCTCAGAGGATCATCTGTATATGGGTTGGGTGTCAGACGCGTTTGCAAGTGTCACACCCATGATTGTTAAGTTCCCCTTTGACTTGTCAGTGGTGGGCTGCTCTGGTGGTGGATCACCTGACCTTCAAGAGTCCTGTCCACAACTCCTTTGAGTTTGTCGGGATTGACAGAGACTGAACCTCTTTTTTTGCCATTCTCTCTTCATTCCCTTACTTCTTCTCCTTTTTTCTATTTCTCTCTTCTTCACTCATCCTCCCTTTTCACTCTTCAGCCGCTCCTTGGATTGGCCTCTGCCTTCTCTGCTGTCATGCTCTGTCAAGCCTTCCTTCTTCCTTTATGTGCTTCGATCTCTACTCTATATTTCCCCTCTAACTTCTAAAATCTTCCCTTTGCTCTATCCCCCTTATTTTCTTTTTCTCAACCTACCCCTTAACCTTGCTCTCTCTCTCTTCCATTTCTTCTTTTATTTACTCTATCCATCTTCCATATGTTCTCTCGTTTTCTCTTCCTCTTCCAAACATATCTCTCTCCCTGTGTCTCTTCTGTTTCTGTTCTCCTTTCCCTCTTCCTCTTTTTTTCTTTCCTGTATCTCCATCAATCATTGTGCTCTCCTCACCTCCTCATTAATCTTTGCAACTTTCATTCAACTTTCTTCCTTCTCTCTTCCAGTGCTGCATTTCACTCTACTTAATCTACCTCCATTATTATTTCTTAGTCGTTCTCCTTTCTCCCTCTTCCACCTCCACTTCGCCCTAAGCTCTTTTTTTGATGCTGTAGATGATTTATAATACGCTTAATACCCAGAGGATTCCAAACGTGGACCTGGGGATCGAACCTGTGTTGCTCTGTGTCGTCTTGCTTCCAAGGCGAGCGCGTTGCCCCTGAGCTATCCACCAGAGACGGGATATTTTGTTCTTCTTTTTGCACCACTGTGTTATACAACGAACCTTGTTCTCCAAATGCCCCCACACCTAAACAGCCCACTTCTATTTCATCCCTGCGCAGTATTTGCTGCAGGATGGCTAATTGTTCACGTGTGTTCAGATTTCAATGTGGTTTGAGTGTGTTTGCTTATTGGGTGCTACTTGACTGGACTACAAATCTGGCTGGCACAACTAATCAGCTGTTGTTGGAATGAGGTTCATAGTCTCATGCATACTACATGCATCTAAGTCTGCATGGATAGGAGCTTGCACACACCATTACTGTTATGTATTTCTATGCTGCCAATGTGCTTTATGAAGTGTAGGATTGGTTGAATGGGCTGTATAGCTTTGGGGAGCCAACATGTCCCTCCTACTGGACCTGCATCACAGACTGGGTGAAGGTGGGTGACTCTCCCTGGCCCTCCACGTTTACTCCAGTCAAATTGTCTAGCCTCAAGCATGAGGCCTCATCCTGTGAACCAAAATCTCCAGGTTTGTGTACACTTCCTGGACAATTAGAAAGCACTGTTCTAAGAGAACATCATTGTGTCTTGCTTCAACGTGTGGTGTTTGCATGTGCTTCCCAGAGCTGCATTTTGAATTGTCTCCATGTAAACACTTGTGTTTCTCAAGAAACCTTATTCAATTAGCCAGCCCTCAATCCCTACTCATCTGCACTCACTCCCCTATATTTGAAATTTAATGGACCAAATTCTCCCAAACATGTTTTGGTTCAAGCGATGAGATGAAGTCCCACACGTGATCACTTTCACACAAAAAAAGATGCACCCCATTGAGAAAGGGCATTTAAATGTGCACATAATGGGGCGGGATGTCATCGATTCTGTGGCAGCAAGTGATCAACCATTTGGATCAAATTCCCTGCATGGCCCAGGGCCTGTATCTGCGTATGAGGACAAGGTTTCAGTTAAAACCAAGAAGTCGGGGCTGGAATACACATTGTAAACTGCTGATTTACGGAAGTACCCGACTGTGCCCCCTTCCGCAAGATTCTAAACTAAACGTGGGGAGACTGTTGAAACATGAACCAGGCAAGAGGAAAACACTAGTAGGTTTTAGCATGCCACTCCCGGCTCATGTCTTGCTTTTTCCATGGGACTGCGAATACACGGTGTGGATGACATCCAAGTTAAATGCGAACCATTTAAACAACCTCATAATGCAAATGCTGACACATCATTCTAATTGTACTCACTCATTGGCCTAATCAGTATAGGGATTCTACTGTGCAGGTGAGACATTTGGAGAATATTTTTGGAATTCATTTGTCCATTGTAAATTTCATGGCTTGTTAGCGGATACGCCGCACGCACGCACGCACGCACGCACGCACGCACACACACACACACGCACGCACGCACGCACGCACGCACGCACGCACGCACGCACACACAGCCCCCCTGCTGCTTGTCCCATCTGTATCTCAATTGTCCCAGCCTTTCGTCACGTTCCGGCCTTAAACGGCAGGTCAGGTTCGTGGGCTGGCTTTCGAGATCCCCCCTGGCAATGTGCGTTACCCCAACACCTAACCACTGTGCTGCTAGGATACAAACCCGTTACCTGGATTTGCACACACAGATCTGTAGCAGGTGCAGGATCACGCTGAGCTATTTTGCAAAACGATCAATTCCTCCAGTCCCTCCCCACACTGAAGTTTATTTGGCTGCAATGTTGTGGGATTCCAAAACTTCCAATATATTAATAATACAAGTGGGGTGAGTGAAGTTTCCAGCCATTATATTTCCTGCTGTGCTCCTTAATTTACACAGTGCCATTAACTCTGTCTATCACAGATATTCCTACCCTGTGTTCATTTCATCCTTCATGCCATGTGTCCCTTGGAAACATGTTCTGTCCAGTAACTAAACATAGCATCATAGGAGAAAATGCAAACAATACAAGACTGTAAGCAATCCTGAGCCCCCCTGCACCATTACAATCCATGCTCTTGCTCGATGGGTTTGATTGTTCTACCTCGGGATTAGTTCGGGGCTCCAGGGCTCCATGGCTTGTGTTTGTTCTGGTGTGTTGACTTTTTTTTTTTGAGGTTCTGCCAGTCATCAATGCCCACTGGGAGCCTAATTTGAGAATTGGCGATTGTTCTGCATCGAATTCCGATACCTAATCCACTTTCTCACTCTGTAAACAGCCACGCACGCTGCACGCCAATGGTATGCCTCACCTCCAACATGCCCTGCCATCTATCACCCTAACGAGCGCAGAAATCCAATCTATAATCGACAGGGAAATGTTTAATCAAACTATGAGGGGCTCTGCGGCCTTGCTCTGGGATAGCAGGAACCCATGCTTAGACAACATCTACACCATGCAAGTACAGGGGGTGCTTTATTATTCCAGAGATATGGCAAGCTAAAGAAGGGTTAGACTGAGAGAACAGACATGCATATATAGGTCTGCTTCTATGGTGATATTGCGTGACTTAGCTTTGAACATTGGGTAGTCTCTGCATTCCTTGATCTGACATGGCTTGCTCAAGAACCCCCAATTTATCTGGGGGAGATCTTTGCCCAGACCTGGTTTAATTGCACCCTTACACATTGTTTTATGATATAGAGCTTTCATCCTGTGCCAAATTACCACAATAGTGGCTTCAGCACACCTTGCCTGTCCGAAGATTGGCCTATTCTGTCCCTGCCAGGGTTCGATAGGGGGCGGGGGGAGGGAGGTTTCCAAGGGTAGGAGTGGAGATGAGATATCTGGCAGAAGTTGGTCCTTTTAAGCACAGAAGCTATGTGGATGTTAAAGCAAGATAATAGTGTTTTGTATCACAAATACAGATTCATTAATTCCTCTTTTATAACACACTCAAAAGCACAGACTAGTCCCTGAGCGCAGGACCGGGAATCGAACAGGTGCTGCTCTGCATTGTCTTGCTTCCAAGACACACACGTGACCCCTGAGCTATTCTCCCAGCCTAGAGATGAATGCAGATCATTATAACTGTTCCTAGTACACTGGAACATTGGGTGTGTGAGGGTCCCAGGAAGTGATCAAGAAGACTTGGTCTGTGAGGAAGCTTCATTCCCTAGGATGTGTATTAAATGTTCCAGAGTGCTAGCTCCAGAATCTTATTTCTGGGATTACGATGCCTGCAGATCACACACAGAAGGTCTAGTTGAGTCAGTATGGGAATTTCTAGGATTCTGGGGAAGGATAGGTAATGAGCTGCTGGTACAGCCGAGAACTATTGATTTAGGTATAGTTATGTCTAACCCCATATCTCCCTTAACACCCCTTCTCCAGCATAATACCCTAGAATACTAACCCCTTTCTATTCACATTGGACTGGGCCCCAGAACTGATCTATGAATCATTTGCTATGTGTTAGACCCTCTAGGAAAGTGTGCCCAACACTCCCTAGATGGTTTTGTTTCGTTTGTTCCATAGTGTGTCTCCTTTTCCATCTTTAAGCAATTATACTCCAGGAAACATGGCCAATTCTCTCCCTGCCTGTGCCCATGTACAGGGCGTGGTTTAATTCATCTGCATTGTTTGATACTCAAGAGAATGAGCAAAGGTCATGATAAGACTGGGGTTGGTGATCTCTTCTGGTAACTACACAAGATAGCTTCAACCATCCCATAGCTTGCCTCACTGGAATCTAGACAAGATAGCTTCAACCATCCCATAGCTTGCCTCACTGGAATCTAGACAAGATAGCTTCAACCATCCCATAGATTGCCTCACTGGAATCTAGACAAGATAGCTTCAACCATCCCATAGATTGCCTCACTGGAATCTAGACAAGATAGCTTCAACCATCCCATAGCTTGCCTCACTGGAATCTAGACAAGATAGCTTCAACCATCCCATAGCTTGCCTCACTGGGATCTAGATAAGATAGCTTCAACCATCCCATAGCTTGCTTCACTGGGAGGTAGACAAGATAGCTTCAACCATCCCATAGCTTGCCTCACTGGAATCTAGACAAGATAGCTTCAACCATCCCATAGCTTGCCTCACTGGAATCTAGACAAGATAGCTTCAACCATCCCATAGCTTGCCTCACTGGAATCTAGACAAGATAGCTTCAACCATCCCATAGATTGCCTCACTGGAATCTAGACAAGATAGCTTCAACCATCCCATAGCTTGCCTCTCTGGGATCTAGATAGGATAACGTCAACCATCCCATAGCTTCCTTCACTGGGAGCTAGACAAGATAGCTTCAACCATCCCATAGCTTGCCTCACTGGAATCTAGACAAGATAGCTTCAACCATCCCATAGCTTGCCTCACTGGAAACTAGACAAGATAGCTTCAACCATCCCATAGCTTGCCTCACTGGAATCTAGACACGATAACTTCAACCATCCCATAGCTTCCTTCACTGGGAGCTAGACAAGATAGCTTCAACCATCCCATAGCTTGCCTCACTGGAATCTAGACAAGATAGCTTCAACCATCCCATAGCTTGCCTCACTGAGATCTAGACAAGATAACTTCAACCATCCCATAGCTTGCTTCACTGTGAGGTAGACAGGATATGTTCAACCATCCCATAGATTACCTCACTGGGAACGTGACAAGATAGCCTCAACCATCCTACAGCTTATCTCACCGTGAACTAGACAAGATAGCTTCAAGCATCCCATAGCTTAGCTCCCTGGGAGCTAGACAAGATAGCTTCAACCATCCCATAGATTACCTCACCGGGAACTAGACAAGATAGCATCAAGCATCGCATAGCTTACCTCCCTGGGACCTAGACAAGATAGCTTCAACCATCGCATAGCTTACCTCACTGGGAGCTACACAGGATAGCTTCAACCATCCCATTACCTTACCTCACTGGGGACAAGGTAGCTTCAACCATCCCAATGCCTTACCTCACTGAGATCAAGACAAGATAGCTTCAACCATCCCAATACCTTACCTCACTGGGAACAAGACAAGATAGCTTCAAACATCCCATAGCTTACCTCACTGGGAACTTGACAAAGTAGCTTCAACCATCCCATAGTTTACCTCACTGGGAACTTGACAGGATAGCTCCAACCATCCCAATACCGTACCTCGCTGGGAACAAGGCAAGATAGCTTCAACCATCCCATAGCTTACCTCCTTACCTGGTGCTCAAGACAAGGGTTTCAATCTTTGTGAATTCAGGTGGAATTGGGAAATAATGGAAGATTCCATGTTGGTGGCTCCAATTGTGACGATATGGGAGTACGTTTCCTAACTAGGATCAGGTGAGTTAAGTAGAAACGGTTTAATTTTAGATTAGGTACCTCAAAAGGGGAGGATTTTGAGCTAGGACAAACATGTATGAGCTAAAGGAAAACAGGAAAACATCCAAGTGGCAAGGACCATCCATCCAGAGCCTGAGCAGTTGATAAGTGAGGAGGCTATCAAATAGGCACACCATGAGCATGTGTATGCCTGCCAGCTGTTATGTTTCTCTGCCCCAAGGATACAAAGGAATCAAGCTGCTTAACCCGTGTCTGTACCCCTGCGAAAGAAAAGAATGCCACGCTCCAACAATCTCCTCCTAGCCCACCTGCCTTATGCATCCACGTGTGGCCTCCACTCATACTCATTGCTCCAGGTGCTATGATAGCCACAGGCCAAGTCCTCATCAGGCATGTGCCCAGTCCGCTCCCATGCAATTGATTCAGTTATGTGGTCAAAAAATGCCAGCCGCAAAAATGCCCATACACACCACATTTGATTAATCACTATTTCCTGATTGGTATGATCAACATTTTGTTAATATCAACAGACCATGCCCTCAACAGCGGTGCTCTCCCATGCAATCAGTGCCTTACCAAGGGCTCCACAATTTTAATGTTGTATTTGTGACGTGGTTATTAGGAGTTTGTTGGCACAGGTGCCCCCACACATTAGATTTCCCACTCTCCCAGACTCAACCCCACTTAAAATCACACTCTATGTCTAATGATCTACATCTACTCTTGACCAACACTGCACCTCCAAGTGCCCACATAGGCCACCAAAACAGCCCTCTCTTCCCCTTTAGCAAAACCATTGATGTCATGAGCTCAAGACTGTGCTCCACACAGTATGGAACCATTTAACAGGATACATGCCCGAAGGAAGCCAATAGGACCCTAGCCATCGATAACCACTAAGAGCAAAACCTTTACCAGCTCCTGCCAGGCCCGCAGGTGCCAATCAGGAGATCAACCTGCCATTCAGAGGCACCATGCTAGATCTCTCCAGTCTTCCATCCCTATAAGTCTTACATCAAGCCAAAACCCATCTCCTCTAGCTTTGTCGTAGTATTCCAAGGGGGGCGGGTGATCATCTCCTCCACCATCCCCTCCCAATGTGGCACACCTTGTTCCCCCATCCTGTGTATACCCAAACTCCTGTGCATCTTCCATGCCCAGCCTCTCCAGGGCACCCCTGTCGGCTAACAAAACACAGTGGCCCTCATTACGACCCTGGCGGAAATCGAAAAACGATGGCGGAAATGCAATACCGCCCTCGAATAGCGCTCGGTGCGACTATGACCCGTCACCGCAAAGTACGATGCCATTAGCGACACCGTAGTGAACGCCAACGCTAACTGCACCAAGTACACGCGCGCGCGCCATGCCAAACCGTAAATACCACCATGGCGCAAGGGTACGAGAATTCCGACCCTAGCGGACATGTACCTAACGCCATCAAGCACGGCGGAAAGTACCATTCCGCCATGGTGAGAAGTACGGCATCGCGAATCAACCGTAAACGGCCCCACTGAGTGCCTGTACACCGCTCCCTGGCCACATAGTACAACTCCCCGTAGGTGCAATGAAGTCACAATGCAACCAGTGAAATGTACAAGTCACCCATGCATGCCAACGAACAAAAGAATCTCAAGAGGGGCCAATGGGAGCTGCAGGGCACAGATGGCACGAATAAAGAAGCCATTCCAATGGACATGACCTCAGTCCCCCACCAAGAAACGCACGCAAACACAGGCACCTGTGACCAGCAATATTCCGAAAATCACATCATTCCACCAGTCCACCTGGCTGACCGGCATCTGTTACACAAAACCTAATCCCCCGCCCATGAGCATGACATCATTCAAACAGTCATATTGGCAGCCCTCATCCCTGACCTCACTGGGCTTCGTAGGCAAACGCGCCCAGCACAGTACCACGCAACTATACTCCGAAGCTGGAACCCAATGCAGATCTCCTCACAATACATCGCTCCCCAAATAGGAATATGCCACATCACTTGCAAAGAAGAACGCTACACGGCCCATATCAGAATAGAAATTTAATGCACAACAAATTCACCAAGCCCATACAGCCATTAGGCCATGAACTCCAAAACACATTTCACCATTGTGGGCTGCATCCGCAAGAAATGACCAGCTACTTCTTGTGTGACGCCCTGTTCCTTCATGGTACACAGGGCCACATTCTCGTACGAAAAGGCAACATGGAAGCGCACAGAACCGCAGGGCCGTCCCAATGGGGAGGCACTAGTCCAGCTGAAAGGCCGAAATGTTGCTCCGAGCCACTAGTACTGCGTAAGGGCATGTGGCCCATTGGCGATCGTCCCATAAGATCGTAATGCTGCTCCACTGATTAACACGAAGCAGCAGGTGTCGGGAGTAAAAGCCATCTGCAGGAGTGGCATACAGTGGCAAAAGGGGAGGAGATACCTGTCAACCAAAAGAAAAGAAAAAGAATAGAATGGCCATCAGAACTACATTCGAACAACTCACTTCAATGATCACACTAAATCCACAGCCATATGCATGCTAGCCCACTCCAAAGGATCATCACCACCCCAAAACCACTTGCGACTCATAACTATCTATATCGAGGTGAAAACACCATCACAAACGAGTGTACCTGTGCATGCGTCTGTGAAAACAGAATCCATCAGATGGGATTGGTAACGTGCATGGACACAAGTGTCTGAAGGCGCGTCGAGACAGGGAGGGCTCAACAAGGCCAGATAGACGATGGTCCCACTATGGCAGCCCTGCATCACATAGCGCAGGGGAGGCGGACAGATTCCAAGAAGCCCTGTACATGGCAAACACTGTATCAAATCATCTGTCCATGCATCCATTCATCATTCCCTCATCCCGTAATGATAACGCCTGTTTCATACTCACATAACATGTGAGAATTCCATTGAGTCTGTGCGTTATGCAGCCTGCAAAATCCACTGTGCCCCAGCCCGTAATTCCAGTGTTGTGAAGTAACATGTATTTGGGAACGTCCGGCCTCATCGTCCACTTCGCTATTGCGCATCCCAAACTATTCATATCAATCATTGCATCCTCGCCATGGCCCCTGTCCCAAGGACATTGAACAATAGAACGTTATATTTGCAGTCAGACCTGTGGGCATCTCCTCGCCGCTAGCTGATAACCGAAAGCGCCGCCCTTCGAATTCCTCATTTGCAACATCACGTCGAAAAGGCATCTGTGGCCGCTTGAAATCACAAATTAATCCATCTAGTGCGGCTGTGTGTGAAAATGGCAACTGCCTTCACTCACAAATGGGACGCCCCGCCCGTCGTTGCAACTCGGTACAGTGATGCATGAGGGTCCACCGTTACTCGAGTACTACGTTCCACTGACCCTTCACAAGTCTGTTCGCGACTGCAAAGATTGTATGTGAAACAATGGGACCATAGCCGAATGAACATATCAACCAATGTTACACGGCCATCGGGTACAAATACATGATTGTAATAGCAAGATGCCATTCCTCGAATTGCAGCGTTGTGTGCGGGACGTGCTCGGACAAAGGGGAGAGCAGCTTGCACAGGTGGAATGAATCACCACAGGTGGAGGCCATACAGCCTGAAAACACATAAATTGCACACCCAGTCTCCTCCCACAACCACACCCACTCCGAAATGCTACCGGCAGGACTCGCGATGTTGGCCCTGGGGGACCTGATAGCACTGCAAGTACTCCAACTCCAAGAAGAAGACGAACACCAACTACAACCGGCCGCACGGAGGAGACGCAGGAGGAGGAGGAGGGCAAGGCAGGGCCAGCAAGGGCCGCCAGCACAGCCACTACCACCACGCAGGCAGCCCGCAATCCCACGCCTCCGAGCACATCCGTTCAACCTCACTGATGAGCAGATCCACACCCTCTACCGTTTGGACCGGGACACCATAGCCGCCATTGTGGACATGACACAGGCTGACCTTGTCAGCATGATAGATAGCCCAACCGCCATCCCACCCCTACTGAAGGTGGTGTCTGTACTCCACTTCCTGGCCACAGGCACCTACCAGCACACAGTCGGACAGTTGCATGGCATTTCTCAGCCACTGTTCTCACGGACACTATTGCAAGTGCTCGATGCCCTCCTGCAGCACGCAGACGACTACATCTCTCTACCACGCTCGGAGCAGGAAATGACCAACACAAAAGTGGGATTCCATGCACTTGGCGGCATACCGGGTTGCCTTGGTGCCATCGACTGCACCCATGTGGAATTGGTCATCCCACATGCCATGGAGGCCCAGTACCGCAACCGAAAACAATTTCATTCTCTGAATGTACAAATGGTGTGTGACTCCAACAGGATCATTACACATTGTTGTGCCCGATTCCCTGGATCAACCCATGATTCTATGGTCTTGAGGAACTCAACAATACCACGCTACATGGAGCGACACGCAGGGTACAGATCCTGGCTACTCGGTGAGTCTCATTTCATGCATGATGATGTGGGGTATGTGATGCGGCAATGACCTGGCAGGAAGGGGGGGGGAGGTGCGTACGTAGCAATGGCATTCCACATAATTAGTTTATCGTCCACATACAGGTGATGCCGGATATCCACTGAAGAGATGGCTCCTCACACCAGTCCGGAACCCACGGCACCAGCATGAGGAGGACTACAACCATGCCCACTCACGTACCCGTGTAGTCATTGAACAGGCATTCGGCCTACTGAAGACTCGTTTCCGGTGCCTCAGCAGGTCTGGCGGGGCACTCCTGTACCACCATGAGAAGGTTGCAAAGATGGTGATGGCATGTGTCATGCTACACAACATGTGCGTACGTAGAAATGTGCCCATGCCCCCTGACGCAGAACTGCAAGCACCTGAAGATGGTCATGATGAGGGTGGGGATGTGGCAGCACCTCAAGGAGTCCGCGAGGCACAGGAGGGCCGTGACATTCGTCAGCATCTCATTGATGCATGCTTCTAGCACTCACGCCTGGTGGCTGATACATGGACACGGGACTCGTGGCACTGTGTGTGTCTGGTACATGCACAATATGGACTGTACGCCTATGATGGCCTAGTACACAAAGATCATTGTCCACACATCTCATTGGTTGATCGTGCATTGTTTATGGCATATGTGATATCATGTTGAACACCCTATCGACCCGCCACCCAAGTGAGCCCAACACACCCCCTCCACCCTCCTACCTCCCCCCCGAACACCAGTGTCCAAAGATGCTCATTGTCAGTGGGCAGTCGCTATTGCAAGCCCCCTCTGCGGGTATCAGGGGCACCCCTGCCTGTGGAGCGCAGGTTCCTCCCAGATCTACGTTGGGGGCTGCCCTGGACGGAACTTGCAACGGATGATGTCTCTGCCTCCTCACGTCCATGCATGTCCCTAAGGGTTTGTGAGAGCTCAGTGAGCACACGGCGCACTGCGGCAAGTTCGGCACATACGTCTTTGGACGTCGCATGCAGTTCCCCCCTCAGGCTCTCGGTGCTTCTCTCCATTTGGACTCTCAGGCTCTCGGTGCTACTCTCCATTTGTACTCTCAGGCACTCGGTGCTACTCTCCATTTGTGCCCTTAGTGTCTCTGTACTTCTCTCCATTTCTGCCCTAAGTGTCTCAGTTGATGTTTCTATGTCTGCCTTAGTGCCCCCACATTCATCGGCATGGTCCTTGAGGAGCGTGGCCAGTTGCTGCTGTTGCACGATTAACTGGTCGAGGGACTGTTGCCTCTGCTGGGCCATGGCCATTTGCGGTGGTGTCACAGAGTGGCTGTTCGCCTCATGTTGCCCTGCCACAGGGCTTGTGGGGGATGGCCAGTCGTCGTCTTGTGGGTGCCCCTGCGTGGTATCCTCATGGTGTACGGGATGGAACAGACAGGGGGATTGGGACAGGTCATGGATGGATCTGACTTCTACATCCCCGTCTTCTGTGTCGGAGCATGCTGCCATTAATGGGGTGTCTCCTATGGTGCTGCTGCCACCAGAGGCAGTGCCTTCTGTGGCATCCATTGGGGGGACCTGTGGTGCTGCTGTTGTGGGCATGCTGGCTGCTGGGGTGCCTGTTGATGTTCCCTCCTCTGTGCTGCCACTTGATTTGTGCTGCTGCCGTGTCTTGATGCGTGCAGCTGAGGTGGAGGGTCTTTGGCCGTTGGTCTTGGCCCTCTTTGCAGGTGTGCTGGTAGGGGTGTCCTGAAGCTCGTCGTTTGGATCGGACCCTGTGGTGGAGTAAAGGAGGGCGAGCGTTATTAATGGGTCTGTGGGAATTGGAATGGCAATGTATCACATGCATTGGGGTGGTACCTGAGGGTGATTTGGGTCGGGGCCTTGGAGGTGCTTTCATTTGTGTGTGGAGTGAGGGTGCAGTTGTTTGGCAGCCTGCAGTTAGGGTGTGCCTGCTGCACGTGTAGTGGGTGTTTTTGGGGTTTTTAATTATTTATGTATTTATTGTGAGTTTTAAAGTGCGCTATCAGGCCAATGTGTGTGGACGTTCTCCTGGCCATGTGTTGCTGTTGCGCTATGTGGACACATGTGATTCACATGATTGGACATTGTGGATTTGGCATGGTTTTATTTGGGCCACCTACCGGATTCTCCGGATGTCTGCACTCCTTTCTCCATCCCTCCGACTCCCTCTATGCTCTCCATTCCAATGGTGGAGGCACAGATTTCTTCCCAGGGGGTCAACTTGATGGGTGATTCCGATCCTCCCCCGGTGGCTGTGGCAATGTTGCTGTTGGCAGAAAGTATGCTACGGACGCGTATCCGCAGGTCGTCCCATCGCTTTCTGCATTGCTGTGGGTTGCGGGGTGCGGTCCCCACCGCACTTACCCGCTGTGCCACCAGGGCCCATATGGCCTTCTTGTTCGCAAGTGCCGTCCTGGTCATTTGCGTGGAGAAGACGGCGGCGGCGGCATTCTCCTGGAGGGTCTCTGTAAGCACGGTGAGTTCCTCACGGGAGAAGTGGACCTGCCGCTTGCCGTCGCACGCTTTCTTCGCTACTTTTCCCATTTTTCTTGGTTTCACTAGGGTGGATGACGGGTTGGGATGTGTCTCAGGGTAGTGTTTTTAGTGGTTGTGTGGATTTTGTGGTTTTATAGGTGTACGGCGTGTTGTTTCCCGTTCCGGGCCCATGTTTTTACTTCCGTTTCCGTATAATTACGGTCACCGTACTTTCCGGTTGGCGCTCACTGCGGTGTCCGCTAAGATGGGTGGCGGTATTGCACCTAGGGCGCCGTACGGCGGCGGTGTGGGCCGTTTTGGGGTCATTTCCGCCATCGCGGACTTTGCACTTCCGCCATGCCGTGGTGTTCGTGCCCGATGGGTCAGAATGGGCCGCACTTTGCTCCATCGTGCAATGGCGGAAACGCTATTTACGCTGTGGCGGTCCGGTCAGTCACTTTCCGCCAGGGTCGTAATGAGGGCCAGTGTCTAAGCCACCTTATTTAAATAACAGTGATGCCAGATATGTAGTTAGCGAGTGGGGATCTGGATGCAGGAGTCCCCTACAAGACGTATGCCACCCCCAAACATCAAGCATTACCCCACTCCAGATGACTACTGCCAATCTCCTGCCAACTCCCTTTTCCCTCCATGCCTGTTCATCCACTCCTGACTATTAACACGTCTCTCCAGATGGCACAGCCCATATTCTATGCCATCCTGCAAACACGTTAAAGGGAGTCATGGATGCACTACAACTGAACAAGTCCTTCAGGGATCAAATAAAACAAATACAGTGGCAAGTCCACAGTCCAGGAGAACAACCGTCAACCCCTACCGCCCTACGACCAAGAGTGCATGGAGAGCATTCCCTACTCTACCAGTGACACAGTCCTTCCTCTAATTACATACCTGGCTGATCCAGAGGCAACAGAGCAAACCCCACATGTCAGTGTGCATGCAGATCCCACCCTCGCTGGTCAGCGGTTCATTCATACTTCCATTCACAGAGACAGCTGTTCCGCAGGCCCACCTCTTGCTACCAGAGGTATCAAAGAGATAACAGTCTAGGGCCTCCGGATCTCCACTTCCCTCTCAATGTGCACATCACTCCCTTGCACTGCCCATCACTGCCTCCCCTCCAGGGACACTAGGCTAACCTGACAATCAGCACCATTGACACACAACACTCCTCTACACTTCCCATCACCCCTTAGCTTCAGAGGACTCTCTCCAAGAATGCCATCAATATCTACCAATCGGCAAAGTAGCCCACTTGACTTGCTCTTCGCAAACATCAGTTGTGTTGAGTTTACACATATTATATTGTATAGTGTGCATGGTATAGCACTATCCAAAACAACACAGATACATGGATCCAACGTTATTACACCCAGCATAACGTATTATGCCATCTCACAACGTACGACACATAGCTAGGCACGTTTGACCATCCATTTCTTTTGGTATGAATTTGGAGAAGGTCAAGGAGTTTTCCGTCACAAGCAATTGTCCAGGCATCCCTGTAAAACACCTGAGCCTCAATACATATTAAGATAATCAAAGTGATTTGAACAAGTCAAGGGGTAGTTACAAACTACTCATCTGTTAATAATTACAAGAAAATGCTGAAATATATAATTTTAGGAGGAAAATCTCAAATGTTGGAGAGGGGAGGAGAGAGGAAAAAGAGAGGTGGTTCTCGCATAGCATAGATCACACAAGGCATCATCACATCTTTACGTTGGGTGTCCACACCATTCACTTTTTTTCAACAGTGTATGTATGTGCACTGAGCTTAACATGACCCAGAAGGGTGAAGCCTGCAAGACAAGGGCAGCTCCCCCTAAACTAGGGCCCAGTATCAAATAACTGCATTGATTATGTTTTAAGGAATTTGTTGGGCATTGTCTTAAAATGATCGAAGACTTTGCGATTGTGTTTTTACATCAATTGAACGAGGCTTGAACTGTCTGATAAAAATCATGTTTTGAAAGAGTGAGCCCAAACCCGCATTTTTAAGCGACAACATGATACATTTGCCTCATGTGTGCTTCAAATCAGTAGCAAACAATTCAAAATATAGGAGCCTATTGATTTTGATCAGGTCAAATCTATTTAAATATGAATAAAAGCCTAATAATACAATTTTGAAAACTTTGATTAAAAAAAGCACCAAAACTAAATCAAAATGATGTACTGAAAAGGAAATCCGGAATGTTCAAGCTGGGTGCAGCCATCAGCTAATGTGATTCATTGAAACCGCTCAAATCACAGTTGGACTCTTTGGTACTATTTCGAATTTCAGTTCCAAATGGTTTGTTCCTTTGAACCAATACAAACCCCAAATGTTCATATTGGTTTCAATCTGATTCATGCCACTTCACCCATTACCTTGTTGTTTCACACTTCCACACAACTCTGTCACATTGAAAGGCCTGCTTTACAATCACTAAACTTTGCCAGATCACTAAGGGCCACTAAGAAATGGCCATACCAAATGGGTACGGTCTGCAGCCCCAAACATCATGCTTCTAGGCAGACTTACTTGTTTGTTAATGTGTTTTTTACTTTATTAACAGGGAGATTTGCATAGGGTGTTCTGCAAACTCGCGTGCCATTAAGCCGCGGCACCGTAGAATGTGTCCACTAGCAGTAACATGAAAACACCAAGATTGAAAAAAGTTCCGATTTTACGAGATGCTAAAAGAACATGAAACCGAATTTTGCAAGGCAGCATTTTAATACCAGGCCACATCACAAAATTGTGCAATGTCCCTATGGAGAAGATCCAGAGCGCCCAGTGTCATCCAGAGCGCCCAGTGTCATCCCGAGCACCCAGTGTCAACCAGAGCGCCCAGTGTCATCCAGAGCGCCCAGTGTCATCCAGAGCGCCCAGTGACATCCAGAGCACCCAGTGTATTTAGCTGTTGACATGTGGTGGGAGTTTCCAAGAAGATTCATCCATTCAAATATCAATCTGCAATGCACAACTCGCCAGTAAATCCTTCAATGGATGGCTGACGTATGATCTCTGCTTTTACAATTGGGTAGGAAGCAGGTCGATGTGTTTGGAGCTTTATGTTAGAATTCAGGGATGACTGAGCGAGACTGGCTTTAGGAAGAGGTAGCCTATTGAGACATAACTAGAGAAGCACTTCTATTATGCAAATATCTAGTTGTCTTGGAGATGGGGCAGAATATATTGAAACAATCTTACATGTCTTTCTCTTTGGAGCTTTATAATTCTGATTATAAAATGAAGATGTGTTTTCTGAACCAGTGATGGACATGAAGAGCTGTATGCTTGGGTCTGCTCTTACTGGGAGGGTAAGTCCTGGTTCAGTCAGCTCAAAAGCCACAGGAATCTACCATCAAAAATGGTGAAGACACATTGATCGAGTTATTGAAGCTTATTAGTCTGTCCCGATTGGTGCTTTGTCATTTGACCTAAAAGGGGAATCTATCAATCTCAGTCATGGGCAATTAAGTTCTACCCAATGGGATACAAGTGGGATTAGATATTGTAGGCCCTGTCACATGTCAAGGAGTTTGTCTTGTCAACATGCTATTCCATTGGGTAGACCTTACTTGGGTAAAAGAATGTGTGTGCAGAAAATGTGATTTAATTCCTTGATAATATTTTTAGAAGAGAGGGATATCCCACTTCCATTTAAATGGACAATGGTGTCCAATGTGTGCCTGAGGAGATGGAAGATTTTGTAAAGGCCAATGGTATAAAGTAAAAGACCAGTTCTGTCTGCCATTCAGAGACAAAAGGAATTGTGGAGAGATTTAAAAGAGTTATCAAAATTAGCATTAAGATAGATTTGTCAGAAGGATCTGATTGGATAAAGGCTGTAGAGGATGCAGTGGTTGCCTATAGATTTATCCCTCATTTATCCACAGGCATTTCTCCATTTGAGATGTTACGTGGGAGAAAGCCCAATACTAAAGTGTGTCCAGGTTGGTTGGACAGAGCTTGTCAGAAAAAGATTGACGTGAACCTTCTGAAGGAAAGGATTCAAGATAAACACATTTTCAACAAAGAAAGCTTTGACATTAGGAAAGCAGGAAAGCAAATACCTATTAAGGAAGGAGAGTGGGTACATATTAAGAGGCAAATCAATAAAAGTAGTGGAGGTTCTAGGTTTCTGGTCAAAACCTACTAGAGTAGTGGAAAAATGCATAGTGCTGTAAGACTTACAGATGGGAAAGTTTGGAATGCAGATCAGATATGTAGATATGCTGAAATGAATGAGGATTTTCAAGAAAGAAAAAGAGAGAATGTTCAGAGGAAGGGAGATAGCAAATTAATTGCTCGTAAAGAAAATTGTAGACTAAGGAGTTGTAGAGTGTGTGGAGAGGATCACAAAAGTGTTCCAAAGAAAGTGTTACCCATCAGGAAATGTGGAAGGCCTTCATTTCTAAGAGACTATGTGAATTAGTAGTATACCTACCCAAAAGCAAAAAGTTAGTTATCCACAACTATGTTCAACATTGGACCCACTGTACTATTGTTATATTGTTTATGAATGTGCCAATTAGTTAACAAAACAAGTCAACTAGGAAATCCATCATTGTGTCTTCTTAATATTGTAATATCTATTTCTTGGTCATATGTCTGGTTGATTTTATTAGTAAAACCGATACAGTGTTAGAATTAATATAGTTGCAAACGTGTTTGTTCAAATAGTAAAGAAGGGAGATGTGTAGCATCTTATATGCAAGCATTGCAGAAGGTGAGGTATGGAATACAGAATGTGTAGGGAGAATGTGAAATCTGGAAGGTTGCGAGTTATGATATGAGCAGTTGGAAGGAGGAAGTGTAGGAGACCGGTGGGGCATAAATAAATCTGGAGATATATGTAATAGAATATATTACAACTACAACGTGTTCGATAATCTTACACGTACCTGAAAGCCACTCTGTCAGGCAGGTGGTCCAAGGCACTAATTAAATATGTGATGATATGATATGCCCTGTAGTAATTACATCTTTAGTATGTTATATCTTAACTATTACACCAATCCTTAATAATACATATTTCTCCGAATTGTATCAAACTTGATACAGAATGGCAACCACTAGGCAAGAAGGTGAAAGTTGCATTGGGCTTTGTATCATGGTTCAACAGATGTATTGATTAAGTTGCCATACTGGTTCCACGGTCTGAGACATGTATATGTGTTTATCCCTGGTCTTAAGATCTGTAAGTGTGGATCATGCACATCTGTGTTTCCATTTCCAAGGACAGAGGGGGGTGGGTGGGTGGGGGATGCGCGTGCTTGTGTGCGCGCGTGCATGTGTGCGTGCATGCGCAGAAGTGTGATTAAGCCTTTCAGAGGTATCCATCATGTAGGCTGGGATCCTTAATGCATCTCATCCACATTTGTGGATTCTTCCTTTAACCCAAGAATCAGAATATTCAAACACCTGACGCACTTCAGTTGTAGTGTGCCCCTTGCATATCACCATGTTTGGCAGTCTTCCTCACTCAATGAGGCAAATGCGGTGTAATTTGATCCACTGTCTGCATGTGCATGGGATGGTGATGTTAAGGAAGGGGTGTGAGGAAACGCTCTAATGAACTCAACTGGTTTAATGTGTGGGAGGTTAAGAATAGATTTGTTGGGCTCTAGATGCAGGTTACTATTGTAACTCAGTACAGGCGTGTGCATTTTCTGTACGTTGGACTCTGTGGTTACTTTACATAGATTTGCCTTCCTTGGATGCACCCATTAGTGATGGTGTGCTCTTCACGCCATAGATATGTGGTCCTCAGCCAGCTTTTCATCTTCACAAAGTCTATAGCATATATTTCCAAAACGAGGTCCATGGGATATGTGCCTGATGCAGAGGAGTGTGTGTGCTGGATTTTTTTTTTCGCTGTCGGAGCTACAACTGGACATGCGGGACTCTGCATACCCCATGATGCCTTTCGGAGCTGCGGCAGGATTTGAGGTTCAATGGACCTTCCTCATTGCCTGTCTACGCCGCAGCTGAGCCGAGCACTGTCAGAGCTGCAACACTGTGCGAGTGCCTGCCAGTATGCCCTCTTGCTTACTGGTGACACAGCTCAGCGTGAGAACCTTTGAGTCAGCCATCTTATTGGCAGAGCTGCAGCTCAGTGTGTGGGGGGGGGAGGTCTGTGGGTCTACCCTCATGCCTTTCAGTGGGAGAGCTGCATGCGAGGGCCTGCACGTCTCCCCTTTGAAGTGGTAGCTGGCCATAAGGGCCTGCCCTATTGCCTGTCTGATTTGTATCTGAGTGTGAGGGCCTTTGTGGCTGGCTTGTTTTTTCGAGTTTTAACGCAGTGAGGTGGCCTGTGACTCTGCCCTACTCCCTGTTTGGCACTATGTGCTCTGGCTCCCAGGTTTCCTGTCCATGGTGCTGAACACAGCAATGCTTCCACTGGCCCCGTGTGGCTCTGTCCATGGTGCTGAATAATCCGTCCAGTACAGTGGTGGTACAGGAATCGGAATGTTAGCCTGGTATCCTGGGTGCTGAAATGCAGATTCACGCGCACCTCCTCTCTGCCGCGTGCCCACCAGTGCCGCTTACAGGAAGATAAAGCGCCTGTTTTACAAAGCGCTTTTTGTAAATCTAAAATACAGTTTCTACAATGCTGGCTGAAACTATGCGAACACACGATTTCGATGTATATCAAGGGTCTAGTACAGAGTGAAATGTACATTTCTTTTGTGCATCTGGATGAGCGCCAGGGGCGCAACGAAAGCTCCATTTCGGGAGTGGAGGGCGGGGGTAGGGAAGGGGGCGGAGGGTGCGTTCTAATGTCGGGAGAGACGCTAACATGTTTGCGGTGGTTGCAGCACTGCCGGAGGTCCAGCGAAGTATGACTGTTATGCGTGGGACAGGTCCGCTTATAGACATTGCTTCTCTCTGAATTTCTTTTGCTGTGTTATTAGTCGGCTTACAGATCTGGGCGATATCCTTTCTGTGTTGGTCCAGTCCTTGTCGCCCGAAGTGTTGTGTTTCATTACGGCATTCTTTCCTCTCGTGTCCCACCTCCATTTGCTGCAGCAGATTTCAATATAGTGCCATATTAATCTGACGGACAGCTACCACATGTAACCATAGAACACGGGTCTGACACCTGTGGCTCACCAGATATTTTTGACTACAACTCCCATGAATGCTCACCATAAACTTTGCCGGCCAGTGCTGATGGGAGAAGTAGTCCAAATCATTAGGAGAGCCCAAGTTTTAAGTCACCTAACCTAGAGTAAAGAACCATTTTGATCAGTGAGTGACACGAGGGACATTAAAACAGAGATCCAATAGTCTATTTTATCTGGAGCACAGTAGTGTGACTTTAGTTATTGATTTAGGATTGTTTCAGGGAAAGTTTTTTTGTTTTTTTTTTAGTAATGCTTTAGAACTCCAGCAGATGGGTTTGAGGTGTCATGGTAAAGTTTTATATCTTATACAGCACATTCGATTGATTCATAAGCCTCTAAAGCACACAGGTTTTGGACTACAAATCCCATCAGCCTTATCCAGAAAAGTCAATTTTCACGGAAGTCATATTGCAAAGCATTTGGATAGCCACAGGTTGTAAACATCAGCTCTATGAGTGCCAGTTGTGATTTCATAAGACATTCTGCAGGTTAAGAGGAAACATGTATTTTGTCTAGGAGTATTTTGTGCTCTCTCCCAGCACCTCTTTAGCTAAGTGGAGCAGTTAAAACGTAAAGTTATGCTTCCTCTACATTGACTTGATTGTAAGTTGCACTTGGGGTTTCGACCCTTCACACTCTTGCCAGGTATCAAAATAAGGATGAGAGTATATTCTCTCCTAGTAATGAGTCAGAAATCATTGGTTGAAGTGTGCAACCCGTGTTTAATTGCGTAGCTGACACGTGTTTCAACCTTCAGGGGTCATTTCCAATGCAATTTAGCATAGAGTTGGGCAGCTATTCCTGTGCTGTGCCAGGGGGATGACCCTAAATGTGCAACAAATGGATGCTCCACAGAGTTGGTGCTGGAGTAAAATGATGGGCTGTGCAGGGCACGATCAGATGGCTGGGCTGCTGCACTGGATCCAGCACAGGAATAGCTCCCCAGCTCCTGGCTGAAGTACCACGTGAGCAATTTCCAAGACCCTGCATATCTATAGAAGTGGACTCATCCTACTCCATTTACAATATACTCCACAGAAATTCAGAGAACAGTTTTAATCTTCGCCCCAGGAGTGCATGACAATTCTGTGAATGATCTGTGACCACAGGATTCCTCTTTGAATGATATACAGAAATCATTTTTGTCCTGATGAAGGTCATTGAAATAAGAGCATCCCTCAATCGCTCTACTGGCTGAAACACAGTTGGGTCGACAACCTTAAGAATTGGCAGTGTCCAAGTATATATCTGTTCCATATGACCCAAGACATTGAGAAGGGTTGTTTCACATGTATTTGAGTCATATTTGTGTTTTCTGATAATTGTTATATTTAGGTACATGTAATGCACCGCATCATATTCTGTGTGTCCCGTGTAACACTCACAATGTACTGAATTCTTTGGTGACTTCTCACTTTTTCTGTATTCACGTGGTATATGTAATAAATAAGAGTGGGTCACTCCTTGTCCGGGTTTGCCCTGATCGTTTTCATATATATATAAATACACAATTGCCTGGGTAGATCAGGTAGATGTCAGGTGCCCCTATAATTTTTTGACCCTCTATTATAGTGGCAGCAAAAATACGTGAGGGATGAACTGGGGATGTCATCTGGGAGGACTCATTAATGGTCTGCGTGGGAAAAAAATGCAGGCTCAGCTCAGGAAATTAAAAACATCAATAATAGCGTATGTGGGATAAAATGCAGGCCTAGTTTAGATAAGCATCATACATAGTAAATATGGTGTAAAACGCAGGCCCAGTATAAACATTCCCTTTGCTCCCTACTGCATTTCGAGAAACTACAGAGTTTCTGATAAAAGCGTTATGAAACACCCCAAGTCTGGGATTTTTGCTTTGAAAATCTGCCCAGATGTTCTGTACTAAGAGTCTTATGTG